>NC_056747.1:492124009-492316509 GCF_019279795.1 Protopterus annectens
ATGAAGTTTACCTACTCAGATGGAACATTGTGGTGAGTACATAACTTCTTATTACCCTCATTCCCTGCCTGCAACAGGAGTTTCGATGGGCACAGGCCTGTCACCACAACAAGTGACAGCCATTCATTTTATCCACAGCCAGGCAGACACCAACAACGGATGCATCAGATTATGCCTGGGGGGCCCACATGGCAGGAAAATGTATTCAGGGCACATGGCCCACAAGCCAGATGCATCTTCATATCAGTCAAAAAGAGATGCTAGCTGTTCAGAATGCCCTGACAGCTTTCAAGGATCTACTTAATCCAGGACAACTACTGATAAAGACGTACAATACTACAGTCATATGGTACATAAACAAGCAGGGAGGCACACATTCCTACCCCCTCTGCACACAAGCCATGACTTTGTGGGACACAGTATTGACTTCTCAAGTTCACCTGCAAGCACAATTCCTGCCAGGAAAAATAAATACTCTGGCAGACGAACTAAGCAGAAACCTCATGGTTCCCCATGAGTGGAAACTGGATCCACAAGTCTTCAGCATGATAACAAGGAAATGAGGATGCCCAGACATAGATCTATTTGCCTCCCCTCACAACTGCCAACTACAGAGATTCTGCACAAGGATTTATCACAAGCAAGCATGGAAAGTGGATGCCCTATCCTTCAGCAGGAAAAACCTAACAGTATATGCCTTTCCTCCACTGCCTCTTCTCCCCAAGGTACTCCTAAAGGTCAGAGAAGAGAAGCCAAAAATAATACCGATTGCCCCAGACTGGCCACGCCAGCACTGGTACCCAATCCTAAAGAACTTGTCTCAAGGTCCAGCCTGGGCATTGCCTCAAACTTCTCACTTACTGACCCAACAAAACAATCAGATCCTGCACAGCCAACTCAGGACCTTAAATCTGGCAGCATGGCGAATAATGTAGCCATTCAGAACACTCCTCTCTCCAAAGTTGTAATGGATGTTATTTTGGAGGCCAGGAGGCCCAGTACCAGAAAATCTTATGCAGAAAAATGGAAGAGATTCTGTGCTTGGAACCAGGAACTAGGAATTGACACGTTTGTACCAAATATTCCTCAGATTTTACAATACTTAACTGAGATGCTGGACAAAGGCCTATCCTTTTCATCAATTAAGATTCATGCCTCTGCCATTTCAGCCCATTACAATACAGAACCACCTATCTTTTCTCACCCTTTAATAAGGCAGTACCTCAGAGGGGCCAAAAACATAAGACCTCCAAGGAGAGCACCAATACCTGCATGAGACCTCAATTATGTCTTGGAAAAACTCACACTGCCTCCTTTTGAGCCAACGTCAACAGCTGATATAAAATTCTTATCCCGGAAAACAGCTCTGCTGCTAGCAATAACCTGTGCAAGACATGTCTCGGAGTTACAGGCAGTCATGGCCGTTGAACCTTTTATCATTTTCCATCCAGACAGGGTTTCTCTCCGAGGACAAACCCTACATTTATGCCTAAGGTGGTGTCCAGTGTGGCCCTTAACCAAACCATTCACTTGCCTACCTTTTATCCAAACCCACAGAACAAGAGTGAGAGACATCTGCATTCTTTGGACATACACAGACCTCTACGCTTCTACTTAGAACTAAAGCTTTCAGAAAGACTGAGGAACCTTTAGTGGCATATGCTGCAGGATCACAAGGAAAGGTGATCTCAAAACAGACTATTTCAAAATGGATAGGCCATTGCATTAGTTTCTGCTACTTGCAGCATGGCAAATCAGTGCCTAAGGACGTTAGGCCACATTCAACCAGAGCAGCAGCCACTTCAGCAGCCTTCCTCAGAGGAGTACCAACCAAAGACATCTTAGAGGCTGCAACTTGGAGTTCAGTGAACACTTTTACAAAGCACTACCACTTACCTCTCTAATCTAAATCCAGAGCAGGCTTTGCCACTGCAGTTCTGCAGGGCCTCATAGCCTCTCCTAATCCTATTTAGCCCAGCCACCCATCCTCAGCTTTGGGATTCAAATAAGAGTAATGACTGCAACAGTGAAACACAATGAACATAGTACAGTTGTGTACCTACCATAAATGTAGATGTTCGAGTGTATTCACTGTTTCAATCCAGATTACCCTCCCACCATCCCCCTTTCTTTTGCTGGGTCTTATCTGTACTTCTCTATTCTATACAACCTATGTGGTGTATTTGCTTGTAGATGAAGGAAATGTTTACTTTAGTGCATGCATGTTTATTGGCATAATTTATTTAGCCTACCCTTTTGGGGGCACCTGACATCTGGGGCAAGAAAACTTGAAGAAAATGGCGTCGGCTGCATCTTTTATACCCCTGGCGGACTGACGTCAGGGAAGAGGTGACAGCAACCGAGGCTGGACCAAGACTTTGGAATTCAGGCCGACTGCGGGTAGCCTGCCAGCAGGATAACCCAAGAGTAATGACTGCAACAGTGAATACACTCTAACATCTACATTTATGGTAGGTACACAACTGTACTTTTTCTTTACAATAGGGATCCCTTGCAAAGGGTAGCACAACATCTGGTCAATATACCAAAAACTTTAGGTTGTAATAGGGATGCTGTATGTCACACACATGTTGCCCTTACACGGCGTAGGGCATAAAAGTGATGTATGGACGTACCATCTTCAGAACAACTTTGCTGCCAGTCCGAACGCAATCTTCAGTCGTCAGTCTGAATGCTCGTTCATCAGCTGGTTACCAAGCCGTTTTCAGGTAAGTGCTCTGATGTTTTTTTTTTTTTTTTTCTTATCTCCATTTATTTTATGGTTGTTGGTCTCATGACATTCAGAAAGGAGAAATGTCAGTGTGGGAGGCAGATTCCCCATAAGGATCATCATGAGCAGTGTTTGTTTTGCTTAGGTGCTTCTCATGACTATACGTCTTGTCCCATTTGTCAGGCATTTGTTCCAAAAAAACTTGCATAGTCATCTCTCTTTTAGTAATCTAGTTAGAGAACCAGCATCTTAAATTGTTGGCTAATGGTACTTTGGAGGAATCTTCCTGGCCCAAGGGTTAGACGTCTGCAAAGAAGACAGCCAAGAAAGCTTGGTTGGATTCTTCGGCTGTGCCCACCTCCACCTCTTGTCTCTCCTGAGATTAATGAAAGCCCAGTGGACTACCCAGTTTCTCAGTCGGATTCCTCTGCTGCAACCGTTTTGGAGGCCAGCATGGATCTGTTTTGCACGTTCCTAGAAGCCTTGCAGACGTCTACTTTGGATGTTCAGGGGGAATCACGGTTGATTATTTCCAAAGAGCCTAGGGTTGTTCCTCAAATCTTGGTCAGAGAAAAGATCCCTACTCTTCTTAGTGTCGTCAAGGGTCAGAGACACCCAAGATCTTTAGGGCTGATGTTCCCTTGAAAAAGATGCAGAAAACTAAGCACCTTTATGCTTCTCCCAAAGACCCTCAATGTGAATGGCAAGATTTCACACAAGATGCATTTAATGCCCTCATTGCCTTGAAGCCTCCTCAGGGGTTATCTGTTCTTGTCCCCCACCTTGGTCTTCTACCCCTCTTAAGAGGTCTAGGGTGCAGGTTTCATTAAATAAGGATGTAGATTCCGCTAAAGAGTCCTTGACCTTTTCTTCTAGTATTCTCTCCTTTGCATTATGGCTCCGAAGAGAAGGACTCTGTTAGTCCTGATCCTCCTTTTAAGGAGATTTCTTTTCGTGATACAGTTTCCTGTAGGATAGGGATTTTTTTAAGTGGGATTGTGTTTGGGACTCTGTCCAGCAAAGGTATTATGTGCTCCTTCAAATGAAGTCTTCTAAGCCCTCTACTCTCTCTCTTGTTCTTGCTACCTTGTCTGATGCTTTTTCTGCAGCTTCTCAGTCTCCTGACTCTCTGCCCCCTACTCCTGAAAAACCTGATATGTTTTTTAAGGTGTCTGAGGATTGCAAATTCCTTTGTAATTGCCCCTCTGCTGACCCTTCTGTTTCTATTGCATCTGATAAGCCGTCTATTATTTTGCGTTCTACAAAGCTGCTTCCCTCTGACAGGGACAACAGAACTTTGGAGAGGTTGTGTAAGAAACTGTATACTTCTGCTACCTTGGCCTTAAGAGCTGTAAACTACCAGACTCCTATGACTAGGTATATTTTATCTGTTCTCTCTTAGGCCTGTCAGGTTATTTCAGATCTTCCGGACTCTGAGGGGAAGACTTCAGCTCTTTCTTTACTGGGGTCTTCTTCTCAGGTTGCCCACCATTCTTTTAAATTCATCTGATGCCTCATCTAGAGATGCTGCTTTTGGTTCTGTGTTGAGGTATTCTTGGCTTCTCCACCACCCTTTGCTTGATATTAAGGCTAAGCTGGTGAGCGCTCTTGTCAGTAGTAAACATCTCTTTTGTCCTGTTGCTGGGCAATTTAAGTCCCTTCAGGAAAATAGTAAGGCTTTACAGGATGTGAAACATATTTTGTTTCACCTGTTGCCAAGTTTCAAAGGAATTACCCTAATAAACCTGCCTTTTCCAGCAGGTGGTCTCACCCTCCCGCCAAAGGTAAGACGGGTAGTAGAAGGGCTCCTTCTGCCAAGTCTACTCAAACACCTTCATCTTAGATGCCTCCTTTTCCAGACAGGCCAGGTGCTGTTTGGCTATCCTTGCCCCTCTCTTCTCAGTCATGTTCCTGTCCCTCTCTCTCTTCATCTTTCCCTGTCTTTACTGTTTTGTTAAAGATTAATCGAGATTCTTGGGTTCTATCTGTAATTCACTAGGGGTATTATATGGTTTAGAAATCTCCCCTCCCCTCATTTTTTGGTCATTCCTCAGCCTCCTCATGAACAGCTGCCCTTTATTCCAGAGGTGCTTTGGGGCCTGTTGTCTCAAGGAACAATTCAGGAAGTTCCAGCTCCTCAAAAGTGGAAGGAATTTTAATCCACAATGTTTCTAGTTCCCAAGAAAGAAGCCATTTGGAGACCCATTCTGGATCTTTCTCAGCTAAACAACTTTTTGACGGTCCCTTCCTTTCAGATGCTATCCCTTCACACCTTGTTTCCTCCTCTTCCACCTCAAGGCTTTCTAGTTTCCCTGAATTTGAAGGATGCCTATCTCCAAATCATTGTTCATCCCCTTTTCAGGAAGTTTTTACATTTCTCTGTTGCTTCCTTGCTTTTTCAGTTTTGTGCTTTGCCCTTTGGCTTCTCTAATGCCCCATGGGTCTTCACCAAATGCCTTGCTCCTGTGATTGCTTATCTGCAGTCCAGATCTTTCCTTAACTGTATGACCTGCTCATTCAGGCCTCTTCTCCAGCGAAGCCTAGGGTTTATAGGGAATTTCCAAAAATCATTCCTAACTCCTCCTCAGAATCATGTTTTTCTAGGGTGCAGGCTTCAGAGTCCAATGCTGGCATTTCTGCTCTTCCCAAGGCTTTAACACTGATTGCATTATTTCAATCCCTTCTTCTTCTGGACTCCATTACAACCAAGGAGTTTCTAAGGGCTCTGGATGTATGGCTTCCACCATTCCTATGCTTCCTGTGGCCAAGCTTCATATCAGAAAGCTCCAGTGATTATTAGTCATTCTGGCTTCAGCATTTTGATCCTTTGGATTTTCCAATTCCCCTTCTTCCATGGCTCAAGCTGGTACTTCAGTGGTAGATTCATCAGTTGCCCCCTCAACACAGGGCATCCTTTTCAACCTCCAGTTCCCTCTCAGGATCTCTTTAGAGATGTTGCCAATGTGGGATGGGGGGCCCCCTTCAGTCCTGCAAAAGTACAGGGCCTTTGGTCTATTCGTCAAAAGAAAGACCATATCAGTGTCAGAGATGAGAGCTCTTCTCTTGGCTCTTAAGGCTTTTCATTTTCTCTTCCTTCCAGGGTCCCTAAAAATCTTTGCAGACAATGCCACAGTGATGTTGTACATCAACAAGCAAGGGGAAGACAGGATCTTATCTTATTTTATTTAATTTATTCTACATTTGTTGACCGGGATAGTCCCGACTGGATACATGTTTGTTTTCAGCGGAGGCCCAGGGAGAAAAGCTCCAAGGTCAGCAATTAGATTATAAAATACAGTAATTACAATAGTTTACATATCTAAGCAAGTAGTTAAGTTCAAGATGCAATGTTTACAGAGGTTGCATTCATAGGTAAATTATAGAATTTTCCATGGTTAAAGAAAATCCTGAGAGTAGGACAACATTAAGTAACACACATCAGCTGGAAATACTGTTATTACCTCATACAGTAAGTTATAGATGCAATATATACAGTGGTTACATACCTAAACACATTTAAAGTTAAACAAAGTAAAGGTCAGTATAGTGCTACAGATGAGCTAAAAAATTGCTGTTTTTGTCTCATTGTCAAGGAGAGTTAGTCAGGTTTGCTGCATTGACATAGCCAGTTTAGTGTCAGATGTCAATTGAGTCTAGTCTTGAATTGAGTCAGGGAGTTGGGCAAAGTAAGTTTGGATGGGAGAGAGTTCCAAGATCTGCCTACAGAGTTATCGAAGAGAGAAAGTCACCAGCGGAGTTTTTAGTTTTGATAGTCTGGACTAGTAATTTATTAGAGGATCAAAGAGGTCAAGGATTGTGATAGGGGGTGATATTTTTTTAGAGCAGGAGTGTTATCTGTATTGTAGAGGATTTTATGGGCAGTAATCATGAGGTTGTACTGGATCAAGCTGGGTAACTAGCCACCCAAGCTGGTTTAGGTGAGTACAATGATGAGTCCTATAAGGCAAGCCAGTTGCAAATCTGGCAATATGGTTGTAGCAGATAGAGAGTTTAAGGACAGATTTGTTTAGATTGGAGAGTATCAGGGATGCATACAGAAGAGTTGAAAGTAGGTGAGAGCGAGCTATGGCACATCTAGAAGGAGGGGTTAAGGAGGCTTTTATCCTGTAAAGTGAGCCTAGATGTTCTTCATCTCACATTGCTGCAGTCCTTACACTTGGGTAGTCCGCTGTCCTCGGTCGGCCCGAATATCAAAGTATAAGGCTGACGTCGGTCAAGGCGCATTTGACTGACATCAGGACGTCAGGGTACAAATGCGCATGACCGACGTCATATCCTCAGTCTTTTTTGCCGCATGGTCCGATGCAGAAGCAGCATTGCAAGTGCCGGTTGGCGTTCTGAGATTTTTCGATTTGAAGTTTCAGACCGAGTTCAAAGTTGGCTAAGTACCCGTTGGGGAATATTTTAGTTTTTCTTGCCTCAGTGATTTACGGATGTCAGAAAAAGTCAATAATTGCATTTCTTGTGGGAAACAGATACCGCATAGAGATTATCATACTTTGTGTATTCCTTGCTTAGGGCCTGAGCACGGCGTTGTTGGCTGTCGCTCTTGTGCTAGATTTAATAAACGCACTATAAAGAGGAGGTTGGATTGTGCAAGGTTAGTCTTTGGGAAGCGGTGCAATTATAAAATGCCGCCGGATGCTCCGCCCGCTTCAAGAAGCGCAAGGACAAAGCAGTTAAGCCTAGGCTGGAAGAACCGTCTGTACGGACGCGGTTCTTTAGAGGTGTCGGTGGAGCCGGTGGCTCCACCGGAGGTTTCTTTGTGTTCCCAGGGTGAGACTTTAGTATTGCAAGATGTGGCCTCTCAGGAGGCAAGTCAAGCTGAGGGGCTTCTCAGGTTACTATACTCCCTCCCTTCCTAGGGTGGCTAGGCCCTCTCCTTTTGTTTCTAAGGCTTCTCCCAGGGGCAGGCCAGGTTTAGCTTCAGTTGGTGTTACCCCTAGTTCTTCAGGTACTGTGCCCAAGAAGCATATGCTTAAAATGGCAGAAGATTTAATTACTTTGATTAGGGTTCTATGCCCCTCCTGATAAGAGGCCTAGGGTGGAGCCTGAGCTGGGGTTTTGAGCAGGCTTCAGATGTGTCAGAGTCTTCGGCTGAAGACTTGCAGGAGTACTCTCCTTATTCTGATTCTGATGTGGATGATTCTACTCCTTCTGCTTCTCCTCCTGAGGATTTTTCTTTTCAGAAACTCTTCATTCCATGAGGGAGCATTTTAAGTGGGAAGGTCAGGACTTCTCTGATTCCAGGAAAAGGCTTAGGGAATTTTGTTTTACCCCAGCATAGGCCTTTGGCTATACCTCCTGTTTTGGATGTAGTGGAAGATGTTTTTACAGAGGCTTCTCTTAATCCTGATTCTTTGCCTCCTGCTCCTGTTAAGCCGGATAGGTATTACAGGGTGCCTGAAGCTCATAAGTATCTTTTTAAGAGTCCTAGGGCAGACCCAGAAACTGTCAGCCAGGGGCCTAAAGGTGTCAAGGCTTCTGTTGTTAAGAATCCGGTTCCTGCAGACAAAGAGGCTAGGGCCTTGGATAGATGGGGAAAGAAAGTTTATACTTCTTCCACTCTGGCTATGAGGGCTTTGAATTGCCAGTTTCACATGTTGAAATACCAAAACTATATCTCCTTTCACAATTAAAGTCTAAGGTTGATGCTTTGGCAGTAGGTATTGATTGTAAAGAGTTGCAAGATTTAGTGCATGTTTCTGAACAGGTGGGTAAGCATTCTTTGCAATGTGGTTTTGATGCTGTACAGGCCTCGTCTAGGGTGGCTGCCACTGGGTCAGTTCTTCGCAGGCACGCCTGGCTAAGGGATCAAAATTTGTCTGAACATGTTAAAACAAGGATTTTAGATGCTCCTTTACAATCTGACGTGTTGTTTGGTCCTCCTGTTGAGGCAGTTTTAAAGAAAATGGAAGACAAAGCTAAGTCTATGCAGACTGTTAAAGATTTTTTGCAGGTTCAGCCTCCAAAGTTTAGCAGAAATTGGTCTGCTAAAGGGTGGACGTATCCTTCTTATGATTCCCAGTCTAGGGGTAGATCTAGACGTGGTAGGGGCAGAGCTCAGGGCTCTTTCAGGCCTAGAACAGGGAGTTCTCCTGCACAGTCTTCAGGTGAGGGCAGGGGTCAGTCCTTTCGTAAGCAGACCCAATGACCTACCTTTTCAGCTGCCAGAGCCTTCTCGTCTGGCAGCACCTTTGGGGGGAAGGTTGGCACTTTTCAAAGAAAATTGGAGTTTAATTACCCAAGACAAATGGGTATTGGATATCATACATCAAGGTTACAGGTTTTATTTCCATACCTTGCCTCCTTTCAGGGCATGCCAGGCGTTCCTCCTCAACAAAGAATAGAGGCTCACAAGCAAATTTCTCTGTTACTTCAACTAGGGGCCATACAGCCGGTCCCTATGCCAGAAGTGGGCCTAGGATTTTATTCTCGCCTGTTCCTAGTACCAAAGAAGGGGAACATGTGGAGACCAATTTTGGATCTATCTATCCTCAACACTTATCTGGACATTCCCAAGTTCAAAATGTTGACGTTACAACAGCTTTTGCCTCTGCTGGGCAAGGATCATTGGATGGTAACTTTGGATCTCAAGGAGGCTTACCTTCATGTTCCTATCAGACTAAGTTGCAGGAAGTATCTGCGTTTTCGAGCTGGGACTTTTCACTATCAGTTCTCTGCATTGCCCTTTGGCTTATCTACTGCGCCCAGAGTGTTCACAAAAGTTCTGGCTTCAGTGATAGCTTTCTTCAGGCTGAAAGGAATACAGATCTATCCTTATTTGGACGACTGCCTGATTCTGGCTCAAGGAAGAGAAGAGCTTCTTCATCATTTGGAATATGTGATAGCAGTGCTAAGATGCCTAGGGTATTCTGTGAACGAAATAAAGTCCAGTCTAGTACCCTCTCAAGACATGTGCTTTCTGGGTGTGAGACTGAATACAGCATCCCAAATGGCCTTTTTAACCCCGGACAAACAAAAGAGTCTATCCCTTTACTTCCATCAGCTATCTCATCAGTCTGGGCTGACTGCAAGGACAGTCCTTCAAGCCTTAGGGTTCATGGCATCTTGTATTCTGGTGCTTCCCAATGCCAAACTGCATATGAGGAAGCTACAATGGTATCTCAAAATGTATGGACACAGCACTGCCAGGATCTAGACACTGTCATTCAAATAATACCTTGCATTCAAAAGGAATTTTTGTGGTGGGCTCAGGAATGTCACCTAAACAAGGGACTCTCTGTGACCCGGCCAGAGGTGAGTCAGATTTTAACGACAGATGCCTCAGACAAAGCTTGGGGAGCTCATCTAAATGGAAAGTGGATACAAGACAAGTGGCCTGCCAGACTACAACATCTACATATCAATCTAAAGGAGATGTTAGCAGTCCAGTTTGCATTAATAGCTTTCAAGGATTTACTTCTTCCAGGGCAGGTGTTGATTCTAACAGACAACACAACTGTCATGTGGTACATCAACAAGCAAGGGGCATTCTTATCCTCTATGCAGGCAAGCAATGATTTTGTGGGAGACTGCTCTCAGTTTACAACTCAATCTTCAGGCAAGGTTTCTGCCAGGAGCACAGAACTCCTTAGCAGATGTGTTGAGCAGGCAATTATGGATCCCCACGAGTGGAAATTGGATCCTCATGTGTTTCAGAAATTGACAGTGTCATGGGGAACTCCAGACATAGATCTGTTCGCTTCTCCACTAAACCATCAGCTGCCAAAGTTTTGCACAAAAGGTTTCATCCCACAGCTTGGAAAGTGGATGCTCTTTCTTTCAATTGGAGCAATCTTCATGTGTATGCCTTTCCACCTCTGCCTCTCCTCCCAAAGGTACTTCTAAAGGTCAGACAGGACAAGCCAAGGATGATTTTAATAGCTCCAGATTGGCCTCGACAGCACTGGTACCCATTACTGAGAAGTCTGATGGAAGCCTCCATGGCCTTTGCCTTGATTCCACACCTGTTGTCACAGGAGGACAGCCATTTGCTCAATGTCAAACTTCACTCTCTTCACCTAACAGCCTGGCATATTCTGTTTTGAACCATAGAGGGTCTCAACTTCCACAACAAGTTTTGAATGTGATTTTGGAAGCTAGAAGGCCTAGTACAAGGAAAGTGAGATAAATGGAAGAGATTTTTATTTTGGAGTGCAGCAAAGATTTTGATGTTTCTGAGCCTAATTTGAGTGTGGCTCTTCAATATCTTACTGAGTTACTGGACAAAGGTTTGTCTTTCTCTTCTATTAAGGTTCATGCTGCAGCAATTTCGGCTCACTATGATTGTGACCCACCATTGTTTTCTCATCCTTTGTTCAAGCAATTTCTTAGAGGGGCAAAGAATATAAGACCCCCGAAGAGCTCCTACTCCTGCTTGGGATCTCAATTTTGTGTTGGAGAAACTCACTCTACAACCTTTTGAGCCTGCAGCTACTTCTGAGTTGAAATATTTGTCATGGAAGACTGCTTTTTTGTTGGCAATTACCTATGCAAGAAGGGTTTCTGAATTACAGGCCCTTATGGCGGTTGAGCCTTTCTTGATTTTCCATAAGGATAGGGTATCATTACGTACTATTCCTTCCTTTATGCCTAAGGTGGTTTCTAGTGTGGCTTTAAACCAAACTATTCATTTGCCTACTTTTTATGCAAATCCCCAAAATAAAGGGGAAAAGATTTTGCACACTTTAGATGTACACAGGCAGTTGCGATATTATTTGGACAGAACTAAAGGGTTCAGGCAGTCTCAGCAGTTGTTTGTTTCTTTTGCTTTGAGTTCTCAGGGCAAGCCTGTGTCAAAACAAACTATTTCTAAGTGGATTGGGTTTTGCATTGCTTTCTGTTATTCCCATCATGGCAAGGAGATTCCAGCTGGGATTAGGCCTCATTCCACTAGGGCTACTGCCACTTCAACAGCTTTTGAGGGGAGTGGCAACCAAGGATATTTTGGAGGCAGCTACTTGGAGTTCAGTGCATACTTTCTCTAGGCATTATCACCTGCCACTTTACTCTAAATCCAGGGCTGGTTTTGCCACTGCTGTTTTGCAGGGCATCTTGGCAGCTCCTGCTTCCTTAGTTAGCCATCCTCCCTTACCTCTGCTTTGGGATTCTACCCAAGTGTAAGGACTGCAGCAATGTGAGATGAAGAACATAGTACAGTTTTGTACCTACCATAAATGTAGATGTTCAAGATCCACATTGCTGCAGTCATTACCCTCCCTCCTTCCCTCTGTAGTTAGAGGTGGTTGTGTGGGTTGGGTTGTACATATTGTGTATTTTGTATATATTGTACATATAGTTAGTGCAAGGGTGGTGGGTTGGTTGTTTGCTGTCTTTTGGTTTTGACCTTTATTTTTAGGGTCTTCTGACATCTGGGGCAAGAAAAGACTGAGGATATGACGTCGGTCATGCGCATTTGTACCCTGGCGTCCTGATGTCAGTCAAATGCGCCTTGTCCGTCGTCAGCCTTATACTTTGATATTGAGGACAGCGCACTACCCAAGTGTAAGGACTGCAGCAATGTGGATCTTCGAACATCTACATTTATGGTAGGTACAAAACTGTACTTTTTTTATTGATGGTCTTAATTGGAGTGGTTAACATGCAAGTCGAATTTAAGATTAGTATCAATGATAACACCTAACAGTTTTGTAGAGGAGTCTGGGGTGATTATTGTGCCATTGTTGGATTTAATGGTAAAAGTGAATTCAGTATAGACTTGTGTGTTGGGGAGAAAAGCAACAGTTTGTTATTTCTTTTTTTTGGGGGGGGGGGGTTAGGATTAGACGACCAGAAAGCCAGTTTTCAATTGTGTTAAAGGTGTTTTTTGTAGCTGACCACAGTTCGTTTGGAGATGTGGCCGAGCAAATCGGGGTGGAGTCATCAGCGTATTGGACACAGCTGACTTTAGGGATCGCAGAATAGAGGTTGTTAATGAAGATGGAGAATAGAAGGGTCCCTAGTATGGATCCATGGGATACACCTAGTGGGTTGGGTAGGAGTTTAGAAAGTTTGTTTTGCCAAAGGAAAGCCTGCTGTCTATCATTCAGATAAGATTGGAACCATTGAATGACTGTAGTATGTAGGCAGAACGTTTTCAGGGTGTGGATTAGTAATTAATGATTCACCATATTAAATGCCTTGGGGAGATCCAAGAAGAGGGCAGAGGATATGTTATTGTTATTGCGATTATGGTTTGTGGCATTAGAGAAGGGCTGAAGTAGTGCTGTGGTAAGGTCAGAAGCCATGCTGGGAATCTGCCATGAGGCTATTCTTAGTTAGGTGATGCATCAGTTGTCTATGGATGCATTTTTCCATAATTTTTGCAAGTGGGGATAATGTTGCTATTGGCCTATAATTGGATAACTCAGTAGAGCTACCTCCTTTGTGAAGTGGGATTACACAGGATATTTTCCAAATAGAAGGGATTTTTGCCTCTGCTATTGTTCGATTGATTAGTATCGAGATGGGGTAGGCAATGGCATCGGCTGCTATTTGTAGATACTCAGCAGGGAGTTGGTCGGCAGAGAGTGTAGTTGGTTTTAGTTTTTTAATCAAGGTACGGATGAGTGAGGTGGTAACTGGTTGGAATTTAAATGTATGTTGGTTTCTGGGGGTGTTACTTTCATAACAAGGGGGGCTGGAAGGTCATTGGCTCACTAGGACTTGAATAGTCTCAGTAAAGAAATGATTAAAACTGTCTGATACTTTCTCAGTAGATTTATCAATGGTGGCTGCCAGGGACTGGGGTAGAAGTTTGGCCAGGATGTAATAGTTTATTTAAACCTGCCCAAAACTTCTCAGGCTTGTTTTGATTAATTACCTGTAGGTTAAAGTAATAGCTTTTTTTGTCTTGTAAAATGTTTTTTTTTTTTTTAGTGTTGTTCCTTATTTGCCTAGATTTAGTGTGATCTTGGGAGTCTTTAGTAGTTCGTCATAATGCCCATCATGCCTTGTTTCTAAGGATGATATTTAGTTTAGACTCTTTATAGCCATGTTACAGTTCTTGCCTTAGTTCTTGTTGAGCGAATGGGTGCATGAGAATCCAGGATTTCTAGGAATTTGTTGTTGAAGTATGCGACTGCTGCATCTAAGGAGAGGTGTTTTAGAATTGATCGTTTACATGAGTTAAGCTCTTGTTGGAATTTGGTGGGGTTAAAGTATTTTTTGATGTTATGTAGTCCTATCTCGCCTACATTCTTACCCGTGGGTTCGGAGCCGAATATCGGCTCCGACTTGACCAAACTTTTCTAGCTTGACGTCTTCTATTGGCTGGGCTAAGCAGGTATCCCATGATGCACTGCCCCATATCCCCAGATCTCGTTTGCCGCTTGTGTAGCTCGGACGTGGACTCGCTCTTGGCTGTGGCTAAGTACCTTTTTCTTGTCTTGAGAAAAACATTTTGTTCATAAACAAAAAGCTATTTTCATAGCTATTGTCTTTAGTGTTGTTTAGGTTTTTGGTAGTGTGCTTGTTTTGTGGTATCCCGCTCAATGTTCCCTTGGGCTAGGCCCGTCTCAGAGGACCTAGTCCTTTCATCCTGTCTGTTCGCTGAACCGTTTAAGTTAGAGGTTTGGTTTCTGTCCCTTACCTTGTGGTCATTAACTGTTTTAGTTGGAGGTTTTTGGCATAGTTTGTCTCAGTGTGTGTCTCTGGTGTGTGTGTACTGTTTCAATTTATAACTGGTTCCCGCTTTTTTGTGGTATTGAGCGTCTGTGAGTTTTTCTTGTCAGACAGTTTCTTAGGTTGTGTCATTGGTGTTGTAAAAAATGTCCAAAGATTCCAAGGAGCACAAACCTTCGGGTTTCAAAAAGTGCTCTAAATGCGGGTAGAAAATGTCCATCACCGATGGGCATTCTATTTGTGTCTATTGCCTGGGAGCCATTCATCTGCAGGAGTCCTGCAGTTTTTGCCATGCATTCAGTCCCAGAGTGCTCCAAGAATAAGCTGATCCTAAAGGGACTCTTGAAACCCTCTTTCGAAGAGGCCTTGGATTCTTCTCCCAGTGCTAAGTCTAAGTCATCCAAGTCTAAAAGAGATCTCAGACTTTGTCAGCTTCATCGGAGCCTCCGGAGAAAGTCACAAAACTTTCATCGACCTCCTCGGCTCCACTGTCCCCGGGGCCGCAGGAGGTGTTGGTGTTGTTGGAACTGGCGTCTGCTCCAATTATATTGGAACCTCTTCGGAGCCAATCACCCAGTCTCAGACCAGTGTCTCCTGAGAGGAGATCTCGATCTCCCTCCCTGTCCTCCAAATCCTCCAGGACCCTTTTGGATGTGGATGTTGATAGGGTGGTCCAGAGGCTCCTCCAGTCACCGGTTTTGGCAAAATTGTTTTCGGCTCCGGCCCAGTCTGCTCCGGAGCCCGTCCCGATCCCTTCTTCGATCATTCCTCCTCCGAGCGCATCTCTTGTCTTCGGAGCCGGAGTGTTCCGCGCTGTGTGATGTTCTTAGGCTGGTTCCGATGGCCCCTCCGGCTCCATCGGTACCGACATTGGCTCCGACCCAGTCGGCTCCGTCCTCTGGGTTCGGGACTCAGGATTCTTCAGTCGGGCCCGAAGGGGACATCTCGGGACATATTTTGGTTCCGAGTCTCCCTCTCGGTGCCTCGGCACGGGGAATTCCGACTTCCGTCATGGTCTCGAAGGCTGGCCGGTCCTCAGACTCTGGGGAGCTGGCCTTCAAGGCCATGCGGACTGCTCTGGCCAGATCATCAGCTACATCAGGTGGATCGGTCACTCTGTCCCCCACCACTCCGGTGAGAGCCTCTGATCACCACCTATCCATGGACAGCAGAGCACCAAGGCCTAGGGATACCCCCATGAGTGGTCCCCAACTTTCTGAGGGCCCTTCAGAGTTCATGCCTGAGGAGCCCCCTAGAAAGAAAATGTGTAAGAGGAAGCACATAGACTCCCAGGATGAGTCCCCTCACCTCTGATACTGACTTCGAGGAATCTGAGGGGTCCCCCAAGTCATCCTCTGATGATGTTTCCTTTTCCGACATCCTGGAGATACTGAAGCAAAGAGGTGACTGGCCGTCCAAAGCCCCTTCCAAGGAGGAGTCCGTTTTACTTAAGGCCTTTGGTGCTCAGCCCTCCGCCTCCTAGGTGTCCCCACCCTTCAACGAGCTACTTGATTTGATCTGTTGAAGGGTGTGGGAAAACCCTGATTCTGTGGAGCCCATACCCAGGCGTCCCAACAAATTTCTTTCTGCTCCCCAGGGTAAGAAGTTTTTGTCCAAAGGAGTCCCTGTAGATGAAATGGTGGTGGCGGCTGCCACTCAGAGGGAAGTAGCACAGACCTCTTCCTCTGTCCATCCTCCTAACAAGGAGTCTAGGACCATGGACCTGTACGGGAAGCATACACTCTCTTCAGCAACCTTTACCTTGCAGTTGCTGAACTATCTGTCTCATTTCGCTGTGCTCCAGAGAGATCTCCTCAAGGAGTTGGGAGATACTCTTGCGGGTAACGTCCCTGAGGCGGTGGCCCAGACGGTTAACACCCAGGTGTCTACCCTCAATTCCATTGTCAACTCCTCCATGTGGCTCATTTCGTATGCAGCCGAGGGAGCGAGTAGGGCAGCAAGCTCAGGAGTCGCCCTTAGAAGGCAAGCCTGGCTGCGCCTGTGTCACTTGGCTGAGGCCTTCAAGTCTTCCTTCACTGACTCCCCCTTTGAAGGTTCTTCTTTGTTCAGAACCAAAGTGAAAGACACCCTCACCAGGTGCGAGCAAGAGGGAAAGACCCCGTCTGCTGTAGGGGTACATTTTTCCCTTCCTTCTAGGCCTTACCCCAAGGCCCAGCAGGGTGGGAAGATGTGGCTCAAGAAATCAGACGTTTTTCCTGTCGCACAAGGTGAGTCCCCCTCCAGAGGCAGAGGAGGGGGAGGTTATTCAGGGAGACACCGCCCTAGAGGCAGATGGGGCCCCCTCAATTCGGGAGACTGCGATTCCTTTCGTGGCTCTCCCTACTCTCGTTACTGAGGGAGTGCCCAGCTGTGCTTATCCGGAGCCAGTCGGGGGTCGAATTTCATTATATCCGGAAGCCTAGAAAAGCATCACCCAGGAACGATGGGTATTACAAATAATTTCGGGAGGTTATCTCATTTCGTTTACAGCAGACCCCCCTTCAGTCAGAAAAATCCCAGACGTTCCACCCAGTCAAAGGGATCAAGCAGCCTCAGAGGTTTCAAAGCTGCTAGGAAAAGGAGCCATCCAGTGTGTCCCCTCAGACCAAATCAGATTAGGGACTTAAGATTCTTTTTGAGGCCAAAAAGAACAGGGGACCTGAGACCCATATTAGATCTCAGCCAACTGAACACCTATTTACAGAAGTCCAAGTTCCATATGGTCACACTACAATCGATTCTCCCATTGTTGGGAGAGGGGGTATGGATGTGCTCCATCGACCTCAAGGATGCTTACTACCATGTAAAAATGGACAGGGCATCCAGGACTCACCTATACTTCTGGCTGGGAGCCAGTCATTTCCAGTTTCGAGCCCTTACCTTTGGTCTCACCACAGCCCCCAGGGTGTTCACCAAGTGTATGGCAGTGGTGACTGCTCACTTGAGACGTCCGGGATTCCAAATGTTTCCATATCTGGACGACTGGCTCCTTACCGCCCCCACCAGGCATCAACTAATCCAAACCAGTGACGTTACCATCACTCTGTCAACAGTTGGGCATAACACTAAATTGGGAAAAATCTGCTTTGTTGCCCTCGCAGCATGTCACCTTTATAGGCGCAGAATTAGACACCATTCGAATGCGAGCATTTTTACCACAGGAGAAGATCAGAGTCTTACAACAACAAATACACATCCTGATGCCCCTGAGGAAAGCGAAGGCAAGATGGGTTCTCCAACTCCTGGGGACCATGGCAGCAACCGTTATGTTGGTCCCTCTAGCGAGATTACACATGAGACTTCTCCAATGGCTCCTCTTTGTTCAATGGTCTCTCCAAAAATGTCCACTTTCTCGCCCCATTTTGCTCATGGACAGATGCAAACAGGACCTCAGTTGGTGGCTCTGCACCAACAATTTGGACGGGGAAGGCCCTTCGTTCCACCCATCCCGGTTGCCACAGTGACCACGGATGCCTCCCAGATGAGGTGGGGGGGCATTATCTTGGCAGGACAGTCCAAAGCATGTGGCAAGATCACAAGATACATCTGCATATCAACGTCCTAGAGATGAGAGCAGTGCTACTTGCGTTGCAGGCACTTCAGAGCTTTCTACCTCTAGGGACGATTGCAATACACTCGGAAAACATGTCAGTAGTGTGGTATCTAAACAAGCAAGGGGGAGCCAGGTCTTACCCCTGTGCAGAGAGGCCATGCGAGTGTGGCAGTGGGCAGTAACTTCCCAACATTTTCTGGTGGCAATGCACATTCCGGGGAAGTCCAACGTGATTGCGGACAGGCTAAGCAGAGCTATTCTGATGCCTTACGAGTGGTCCCTGAATCGTCTAATTGCAGAACGAATCTTCAGCAGATGGGGTCAGCCTTGCTGCGACCTTTTTGCCAGCCCCCTCAATGGCAAATGCAGCAACTACTTCACGCTGTTCCCCCCACAGGGGGAGTCACCCAGGGACGCTCTGGTTCACGATTGGCCCTCTGGTCTGCTTTATGCTTTCCCTCCGTTTCCCTTGCTGTCAAAGGTGATTCAGAAAGCGCAATCCTTGGGAAGCAGGATGAATTCTGATTGCTCCACACTGGCCTCGTCAAGTCTGGGTCCCTTTTCTTCAACCAGTCATTTTGGACACTCCTTGGATTCTGGACCCTCAACCAGATTTACTGACGCACGTCGGGACAGTTCCACCCCTCTCTGATGACCCTCCGGTTGACAGCCTGGCTACTCCACTTCCTTCGTTAGTTAGGCTTCATAAATTTTCACTGGAAGTGTTTCACATTTTATCTTCCTCTCATAAGCCATCTACTAGGAAGATTTATTCTAGAAAATGGAAGAGGTTTTCTATTTGGGCACATACCCAAGGAATTGATCCTTGCACAGCTCCAGTTGTTTGCCTTGGAGTTTTTGTCTATGCTTTTCCATCCGGGTTCCGCATCAGCTACCATCAGAGTTCAATTGGCAGCGATCTCTAATTTTCATGTGGCTAATGAGCCTAGTCTCATGGCTCATAGACTCTGCAAGGCTTTTCTGAAGGGTACTCTGTTACTCCATCCCCCACCCAGTCTCCAAACCTATCATGCCCTGGAATCTCAATTTTGTTCTACAAGCCCTTACTTCACCACCTTTCGAGCCTGCAGCTACCTGTGAATTGAAATTCTTGACCTGGAAAACAGCCTTCTTAACAGCAATCACTTCTGCAAAGTGAGTTTCAGAAATTCAAGCCCTCTCTATCAAACCTCCATACATAAGGACAGGGTTTCTCTTACACCAAACCCTTCTTTTCTTCCTAAGGTGGCTTCCGTGTCTAATCTTAATCAATCCATTTAGTTGCCTGTATTCTTTCCTCAATTTTCAAACAAGGCAGAATTTAAATTTCATCAATTGGATGTACACAGACAGTTACATTTCTATCTGCACCGAACAAAAGATACCCTGAAGTCTGACCAACTATTTGTCTCCTTTTCGGAAAACAAAATTGGTTTCCTGATCTCCAAGATCACCATATCCAGATGGATATCTAGTTGCATCTCTTTCACCTACCAAGCAGGAGGAAAAGATCTGCCATTTCCGGTCAAGGGTCACTCTACTCGGGCTGTTTCTACATCTGCAGCATATCAAGCCAAATTGTCAATGGATGATATATGTGCTGCAGCTACTTGGGCTTCTCCTCACACATTGTTTCTCATTACAAATTGGATGTGGTTTCTAGGGGCAGGTCGTCCTTTGGCTCCACAGTACTCAGGAGTATTTTCCTATGAGCCATCCAGGATGTAGGTGCTAGGGACGCTGCCCCACGGGTAAGAATGTAGGCGAGATAGGACTACATAACATCAAGAAGTTATGTACTCACCATAACGTTCGATGTATGTAGTCCTTCTCGCCTCACATTCTTACTTACCCTCCCACCTTCCCCCTTCCTGGAGGATCTGGAGGTTAGGTTTTTATCTACAGAGTTCCCTTAACTTTAGCTTATTCTTTTTATCTGGATGTTGTGTATGCATGGGGTATGAATGAGTATTGCAGCAAACTAGATCTGGGGATATGGAGCAGTGCACCATGGGATACCTGCTTAGCCCAGCCAATAGAAGACTTTGAGCTAGAAAAGTTTGGCCGAGTCTGAGCCGATATTCGGCACCGAACCAGACTGTGAGGCGAGATTGTCTACATACATCGAACGTTATGCTGAGTACATAACTTCTTCTTTCTTACCATTTTAAGTAAAGGTTGGTTGGGGTTGATGGCTTTTTGCTTAATAATATAAGTGAGCAGGTGATCGCTTAGGTCATCAGGGGGGGTCCCAGAGGTGTACAGTTGGGGATGGCTATTTATAAATACCCAATCCAAGTATGCTTTCTTTATGGTTAAGTTATTCTATCCTGGTAGTGGTTGTGATGATTTGTGAGAATGCATGCAGGTAAACATGGGTGGTTGGGGAGTTTGAGGAACAGGTATTCCAGTCTATGTTAAGGTCTCCAAGTAGTATGGTTTCTTGGGGGAGGTGATATGTTAGCTAGTGAAGGGTGTCTTCAAGTGTAACTAGATTATTACCTGAGGGAATTTACATACAGATGATATAAATACATTTTTTATTTTTATTAATTTGTAGTTTGGTGACAAGAATCTGAGTTATTAATTTGAGGTGGTTATAAAGCTTCAATGGTGACAGTCAATGCAGATTTATATAGTTTATATTTATACATTATCTCCTGTGCAGACTAGCCCTTCAGGTTTGGGATCTAGCATTCCCATATCAGGTGCCTCTTCAGGTGGTTTGCATTCTCTCCGATCAGAATTTTGTGGCAGATTCTCTAACCAGATCCGTAACACAATCTCATGAGTGGATGCTTCACAGAGATGTGTTTCTGGACATTGTTCACCAATGGGCTACACCTCAGGTAGATCTTCTTGCCTCCCCTCTGAAAGGACAACTTCCTCTCTTCTTGTACCAGAGTCCTGTGTCTTCTGGCCTGGAAGGTGGATGTCCCATCTTTTTCTTGGCAAGGATGTTTGTTTATGCCTTCCCTCCCCTTCCTCTCATACTGAAGGTCATGTTTAAGATAGAATAGGATGCTCCCAGAATCTTGTTGGTGATTCCCTTTTGGCCAAGACAGCATTGGTTTCATCATCTTCTTCTGCATTTAGCCAAGGGCAGTCATCACAAGTTATCTCATAGGGTGGAACTAGTCACTCAAGACAAGGGATCTCTCATCTGTCCACTCTTCAACTAACGTTGTGGATGATAGGGTTTTGATCCCTTTTAGGCACCTTTTTTTCTGTGGACATGCTTCAGGTCCTGCAGGAGGCCAGGAAAGTCACTATTAGAAAATCGTATTTATCCAAATGGAACAGATATTCTGTCTGGTGTCTTTCTTGTAACCAGGATCCACTTACTGTGGAAGTTCCTTTGGTTCTCTCTCTTGTGTGAATTGCTTAGTGCTGGGTTGGCATGCTCTGCTGTTAAAGCGCACCTGTCAGCTGTTTCTGCTTGTCTGCCTTTGACTCCCCCTTTGGCTTCTAAATTCGAGGTCAAATAATTTTTGACGTCCTTCACATTAGACCTCCCAGGACGCGTATTCCTAATTCCTGGGACCTTAATTTTGTTTAGGAAGAATTGACTCCAGCTCCTTTTGAACCTGCAGCTTCAGCTTCCTTATAGCATTATTCTTGGCAGACTGTTCTTCTCTGTGCCTTTACATCAGCCAGACAGGTGTCTGAGCTGTAGGCCCTAATGGTGGTTTCTCCCTTTGTTTTTTCATAAGGACAGGTTGTCTGTCTGTACTAATCCTTCTTTTATGCCCAACGTGGTTAATGAGTTGTCTCTTATTCAGTGTATTCATTTGCCCACATTTTTCCCTTCTGCACAATCTGCCAATGAGAAGGAGCTTCACACTTTGGATTTGCATAAACAACTTGAATATTATTTGGGTAGCAGTAAAGCCATGTGTAAAACTGAGCAGATTTTTGTTTCTTTTCATCCTAGGTCTTTAGGGTTGGCTGTTTCCAAGCAAACCATTTCTCCCTGGATATCTGAAGCTATTTCCTTTTATTAACTCTTTCATAGGAAAAGCTTTTCTTCTATTAAGGCACATCCTACCAGGGTTGTGGCTTCTTCTGGTTCTTTTTTCAAAGGTTTGGATACTAATTCTATTCTTGAGGGTAGCTACTTGGACTCTGTGCATACTTTTACCAGGCACTTTAAGTTGGATGTTGTTTTAAGGGCTAGAGCCAGATTTGCCGGGGCTGTCCTATATGTTTTTTTTTTTGAGGGCTCTACGGAGCCTTCCTCCTCCCAACTTTCTTCCTGAGCTTTTGCACTCCCTGTTGTAAAGAATACTGCAACAGTGATATGGAAGGACATAGTACAGTTGTGTAAAATCGTACTGTAACAGTAGATGTCCTTCTCATCACTGTTCCAGTATTTGCTCCCTCCCCTCCTCCCCTTGTTCCTTTTTTCCTCCTGGGGCTTTTCAGTTCTGAAGATGCTACATCTGTATGTCACCTTTATGCCCCAAGTCATTTGTTGAGAGCATGCATATGACGTATGGCATCCCTATTACAACCTAAAGGCTTTGGTATACTGGCCGGACGTCAGGTTACCCTTTGCAGGGGATTCCTATTGTAAAGAATACTGCAACATTGAAGAGAGGGACATCTCATGTTATGGTAAGATTTTGCACAACTGTACTTTCTTGTTGCTGTATGTCAAATGTGTGTTAGTGTGAGTGCTGGGCACCTTCAGTCAGTTTGCCCTTGCTTCCAGAGTACAGATAAGTACTCCCATGAGGGGGTCTGTATTTTCTATTGTTCCTTGCTTGTTTATTGGTATTGTGCTCTTGCTTGTTTATAACTAGTGAGTTTTGGGCATAAAGGAAACATATCAGTCTGTAAAATTAATAGTTCTGTTTCTCTGAAGTAAATCCCACACAAAGGCTTTGTTTAGGGATGGAGAGCAATTTTGCCTTTTGTCCCCACTTGCTACCATAAGACATCATCAAGTGAAGAGCCATATCTCTCATCTACACCAGAAAAGACTCCACACTTTGTTCAAGGCCATCATGGCATCAGCCAGATAGTGTAATAGAAGTAATTCTGGGAGGCCATCAGCACCAACATTGAGTCTCATAAGGCTGCCCTAGTCTTGTAGGCTTTGACCGTAGCAAAGCAGTTTTGGCAGTCATTCCATCGGGTAACAGCACCTTCTCCCAAGTTGAAACTCTGTAGCAGTCTTTTAATCCAGGTGCCACTCCGTGGCAGCATGTTCCAATATCTGTAGTTTGTTAACCAAGTCAGAGGGCGGTATTCCTTCATTTCTGGTATGCAAGAGCATCTGCATCTCAAAAATTAGTCATTGGCTCTCTCCCCTGTGACCAGAGACTTCTGAGGCAGTCAAAGCAGGGCCAAGTCCTCTAAGTCTCGGGAATCTGCCATCTTGTCTCAGCATGAGTTGGAGCTCTTTCATTCCCTTTCTGTCAGGCCCCCTCAGTTGACTGCAGTACTTTGTACTGTTATTTAAGAACCTGCAGCCATCTGGATTTCCAAGCTGGCAGTACACTGATCAACAGATCGATTAGAGCTGTCGTAGTGTGCAAAACGTAAACTTGGGGGGGTGGCAGTACAAACTATCCGCTTGGGTGACATGCAGTTAATGGTAACTGTTTAGACTGCCTGGATGCAAACAAAGAAAACATTTGGGGAAAGTAAGAGCAGAACAACTAAAAAAGAAGAAAATGTGACTGGGAAGAATCTTGCATCTGTTCAGCCAAAAGCAGTTCAACTTTCAGCTTTTCTACAGAGATTGCTTCCAGTATTTTAGAGGAAGACATTGATGCACTCAGATGTATTTAAAATAAATTAAATACTAAATGAATTTGCTCAGTCAGATGACAAAAGGCTGGAAAAATGTAGAAGAAACTTAACTGCAAATATCAGTGGTTGAAATAAAAAAAATGGCTAGCTAAGCAAGAGGCTTCTCATGAAGGGCTGCTTCAAAAAGTATTAAGAATTAGAGTACAAAGTTTTGCTATACCAGACAACCTGGAAGGAACAGACTGTATTAATTTTATAAAAGTACAAGTAAGCAACTGGACTGGTGTTCCACATCAGGATTTTTTATATTTTATTAGTTGATAGGGGCATATAGTGTCTATGATCCAGATGTCCTTCAAGGATGCATCTGCAGTCATCACATATGGGTTGTCCTGCCTCAGGCAGCCCTTCGGTCGGCCGGATTCCAAAGTCTGGGTCCGGCGTCGGCTGATGTCGCCCTTTCCCCAACGTCACAACGCCTGGGGTATAAAAGCGTCAGCCGACGCCATCTTCCTCAGTCTTTCTTGCCGCGTGGTGCCCGAAGCAGAAGCAGTTCGCAAGTGCCGGTCGGCCAGCTCCTGTAATTTCGCTATCCGAAGACTTCAAAAGCTAAGTACCCCGTTGGGGACTCTTTCTTGCCTCAGCCGATGTCAGAAAAAGTTAATAATTGTTTAACTTGTGGGAAACAAATACCTCATAAGGATTTCCACTCTTATTGTCTCCCTTGCTTAGGCCCAGACTACGACGTCTTGGCCTGCTCTGCCTGCGCTTCCTTCAACCGACGCACTCTTAGACGTCGGTCGGAGTTCGCAGAAGGATAGTTTTGCTTACAAAATGCCGTCGGAAACCCCGACATCACATTTAATTAAGAAACGGAAAGACAAGGACCGACACAAGCGGGCCGCGGTTTCGGCTGAAACCGCGGCTAGGCCTACCGCGAGTGTCTCGGTCTCGGCTGATACCGAGTCCTTGGAACTTCCGAACCCTGAAATAATACAACCGACATCTTCGGTCCCGGAGTTTCCTACCGAGTCGGTTACAGAATTGCCTTCCGAAACTGGTGTATTGGAATCTACTGACACCATACCTTTAGATAAAGCTACACCAGCACGTGGTGCAGCCAGGCCTCCTGCATCCATGTCTATTAAGGCCTTCACCAGGGCTAAAGCTGCAAAGCACACTAAAGCCATGCCTCCCAGAGTTATTCCTCAGGGACCTTCTTCTAGTTCACAGATTTTAACTTTAGCAGAGGACCTGATCTCCTTAATTAGGGGCTCTCAGCCTCATCTGGACAGGGGCTCCCAACCCCCTCTAGACAAAATGCCCAGGATGGATCCCCCTGATCACCTTTCTTCAGAGGAGGCCTCTGTTGGCTCGGATCACTCAGATTACCAGGAGGAGGCTTATTCGGCCTACGAGGATTCAGATGCAGAGGAATCTATTCCCTCCGCCTCCCCTCCTGAAGAGCTTTCCTTTGGGGAGACCCTTCACACTATGAGAGAGCATTTCAAATGGCAGGGCCAGGAATATTCTGATTCCAGGAAAAGACTAAGAACTTTTCTTCATTTACCTCAGCATAGACCTTTGGCTATTCCTCCTGTTTTAAATGTGATTGATGATGTATATTCTGACTCCAGTATGACCCCTGACACTCTGCCTCCGGCCCCTGTTAAGCCTGATAGGTATTACAGGGTCCAGGACACACATAATTTTCTTTATAAGGCCCACTCTGCTGACCCTGAAACTATTTCACAGGACCCTAAAGGGGTTGCAGCTGTTGTTACTAAGAACCCACTCCCCTCTGCAAAGGAGTCCAGGGCATTAGAGAGATGGGGTAAAAAAGTGTATACTTCTGCCACTCTTGCTATGAGGGCATTAAATTGTCAATTTCACATGATACAGTATCAAGAGTATTTGTTAGAAGAAATGCATAAGAAATTGTCTTCTGAACCCCTGGACCGTAAATCCCTTCAGGATCTGGTACATAATTCCCAGCAGGTTAGCAACCATTTCTTGCAGTGTGGTTATGATGCATTGGAAGCTTCATGTAGGTCAGCAATGACAGGTGTTGTCATACGCAGGCATGCTTGGCTAAAGGAACAATCTCTGCCAGAACATGTTAAAGCTAAGCTTTTGGATGCTCCACTGGAAAAGCAAAAGTTATTTGGTTCCACTGCTCAAGACGTCCTAAAGAAATTTGAGGAAAAGGCAAAATCTGTACAAACGGTTAAGGATTTTCTTCAAGTCCAACCGCCTAGATTCAGCAGAAACTGGCCTTCCAAGAATTGGTCCTTTCCGGACACAGAAAGATTTCAAAGGGGCAGAAACAGGCGTGCCAGAGGTAGAGGCCAAGCTATGGGCTCCTACAGAAGCCGTCAATGGCAACCTCCAATCCAGTCAGGCAGTTCAGGATCTGCAACTGCTGCACAAGGACAAACTCAATGACTCTGCTTTAACTCCGCCAACCAGGGCTCAATTAGAAGCACCTTTGGGCAGAAAGCTTTCTTTATTCTCAAGAAATTGGCACAACATTACAAGAGACAAATGGACACTCCAAATAATAGACAATGGATACAGGTTCCATTTCCACACATTGCCAAAAAGAAAAGGCATACCAGGTCTGCCACCAAATCAAAGGACAGAGGCTTTGAAACAAATCTCAAACTTACTCCAAATGAAAGCCATAGAAAAAGTTCCTATTTCAGAACAAGGCCAAGGATTTTACTCCAGACTATTCCTTGTTCCAAGAAAAGAGCATCAATGGAGGCCTATTCTCAACTTGTCCGTACTGAATACTTATCTCATTGTGCCAAAATTCAAAATGCTGACTCTACAGCAACTCCTTCCCATGCTGGGCAAGGGGTCTTGGCTGGTTACTCTAGACCTCAAGGAGGCATACCTGCATGTCCCTATCAGACAAAGTTGCAGAAGATACCTCAGATTTCTTGCAGGGTCAGAGCATTATCAATTCTCAGCATTGCCCTTTGGCTTATCTACTGCGCCCAGAGTATTCACGAAATGCCTGGCATCAGTAATAGCACACTGCAGACTCCAGGGGATTCAAATCTACCCATATCTGGATGACTGCCTTATACAAGCGGACAATCAACAAACTCTGATAAAGGGCTTAAATTATGCCATCAATCTTCTACAGGCCTTGGGATATACAGTCAACATGCACAAATCAAGACTTGTTCCATCCCAAAGAATAACCTTTCTGGGTGCGGATCTAGATACAACCACCCAAATGGCTTATCTCACAGAAGAAAAACAAAGTCAACTACCGGATCACTTCAAGAATCTGACAAGACAAACTCAGCTGACTGCAAGGAAAATCCTGCAGGCCCTGGGTTACATGGCATCCTGTATTCTTCTGATTCCACAAGCAAGGCTACATATGAGAAAGCTACAGTGGTACCTAAGGAGTTTATGGACCCAGCACAGTCACAGTTTGGAAACTTTAATCCCACTCATTCCATGCCTTCACAAGGAATTTCTGTGGTGGGCTCAGGCCAGCCAGTCCAACAGAGGGCTGCCTTTCACAAAGCCAAAAACCTCCCAAACTATTACAACAGATGCTTCAGACCTAGGTTGGGGAGCACACATGGAGGACAGAGGTATCCAAGGACAGTGGTCACGAAAGGAGCTACGCATGCACATAAATCAAAAAGAAATGCTAGCAGTGATGCATGCAATCGAGGCCTTCAAACTATTTCTGCATCAAGGCCATCTACTAATAAGGACAGACAACACCACAGTTATGTGGTACATAAACAAGCAAGGAGGTACCCATTCTTACCCTCTGTGCAGACTGGCAATGAATCTATGGGATCTTTCCTTGAAACTCAGCATACAGCTACAAGCTCAGTTTGTGCCAGGGAAGAACAATAAACTGGCGGACAGCTTAAGCAGAAATATCATAGATGCACACGAATGGATGCTGCACCCAGACATTTTCCAACAGATAATACAATCTTGGGGGAGTCCGGACATAGATCTATTTGCATCCCCCCACAATCATCAACTAAAGAAATTCTGCTCAAGGACATACTACACACAAGCGTGGAAAGTGGACGCCCTCTCTTTCAGCTGGAGAAATCTGACAGTGTATGCATTTCCTCCTATTCCATTAATGACCAAGGTGTTACTGAAGATCAGGGCAGAGCAGCCAAAAGTGATCCTGATAGCTCCGGACTGGCCAAGACAGCACTGGTACCCACTGCTAAGGAGCATGTCACGTACGAAGCCATGGCCCCTATCTCTATGGCCACTTCTACTGACATAGCACAGATACAAAACTCTTCACTCCAACCTGAAAACATTGCAACTAACAGCGTGGAGAATACCTTGACTCCTCCTCAGGATAAGCTATCCCAGAGAGTAAAGAATATTATTCTGGAAGCTCACCGCACTTCCACAAGGAAGACATACTCAGCAAAATGGAGAAGATTTCTCATCTGGAACACCACAAAGGGCCTAGATGCGACAATGATGAACATGGCACATATCCTGGAATATTTGGCAGAAATGTTCCACAATGGACTGTCTTACTCTTCTATTAAGATTCATGCTTCAGCAATTTCAGCAGAGTACAATACTGATCCCCCTGTCTTTTCTCATCCTCTCCTAAGGCAGTTTCTAAGAGGGATCAAAAACATCAAACCTCCTAGGAAACCACCTCTACCTGCTTGGGACCTTAACTACGTGTTGGAAAAACTAACACTGCCTCCTTTTGAACCAGCAGCATCTGCAGATCTACAGTACCTCTCATGGAAGACTGCTTTCCTTCTGGCAATAACCTCAGCAAGAAGAATTTAGGAATTGCAGGCCCTGATGGCAGTTCAGCCATTTATTATTTTCCATCAGGATAGAGTTTCATTAAGAACTAATCCTACTTTTATGCCAAAGGTGGTATCCAGGGTTTCATTGAATCTTGCCATTCACTTGCCTACCTTCTTCCCAAATCCACAAAACAAAGGGGAGAAACTGCTGCACACCCTGGACATTCACAGACAGTTGCGCTACTACTTGGACAGAACTAAAGGTTTCAGGAAAACTGACCAGCTGCTGGTAGCTGCTGGTACTCAAAGAAAAGCAATTTCCAAACAGACAATTTCAAAATGGATAGGAAATTGCATCCGCTTTTGTTACTCATTTCATGGAAAGACTGTACCAGCTAACATTAGACCTCATTCTACGAGAGCCACAGCCACCTCCACAGCCTTCTTAAGAGGGGTGGCTACAAAAGACATTTTAGAAGCTGCCACATGGAGCTCCGTGCATACATTTGCCAAGCATTACAATTTACCTCTATATTCCAGATCCAGAGCAGGCTTTGCTACGGCTGTCCTGCAGGGTATCTTAGCTACACCATCCTTTTCCTAGTACCTCCACCCCCAGATTGGCTATGGTATTCTACCCATATGTGATGACTGCAGATGCATCCTTGAAGGACATAGTACAGTTTTGTACCTACCATAAATGTAGATGTCCGATAGGTATGCATCTGCAGTCAGGTTTACCCTCCCTCCTTCCCTCTGTGGTACTCCTAGGGTGCTTACCTCTCTATTAGCTAGCTGGGGGGATCTATTATGGTGTATTTGTTTTATATATATATATATATATATATATATATATATATATATATATATATATATATATTTGCAAATGTTTGTATTTTTTATTGCTTTTTTCCAAATTTAGCCTTCCTAGAGGGCACCTGGCATCTGCGGCAAGAAAAACTGAGGAAGATGGCGTCGGCTGACACTTTTATACCCCAGGCGTTGTGACGTTGGGGAAAGGGCGACATCAGCCGACGCCAGACCCAGACTTTGGAATCCGGCCGACCGAAGGGCTGCCTGAGGCAGGACAAACCCATATGTGATGACTGCAGATGCATACCCATCGGACATCTGCATTTATGGTAGGTACAAAACTGTACTTTTCTAGTCATCAGAAAGCAGCTAAAACCTGTATTGGTAAAGATTCGGACACACTAGCAGACATAATTACTCCTGACAAAGTTGTGGAAGATGAGGAAAGTTTTAAAAATTAAGGAAAGCAAATTGTTTGTGGAAAATGATTATTCGCCACTGTATACCAAGTAGAAGAGAAACAAATTTATTCCAGCAATCAGGAGAATGTTGAGACATAAGAGTTTGAAGATGAAATATGTAGCTTTCTTCTTAATATTTATTTTCCTGGAGGATCAAAGATATTATTTGGGGTAAAGAACAGGCTAAGGAGGAAATACAAAATTAAGTTGCCAAAGACTGATCTCATGACTTCCAAGGTAGCTGCACATCGAGTAACAGCTTAATTCTATTTCTCCCAATGTGAAAACATAAACTTACTGCGAAGGCCAGTAGACTTGTGTTTCTGGGTAAATTTCAGTAACTGGCTAGTAAGTTCACTGCCTGGTGGGCAGGAAGCAAGAAATACGGAGGACCTGAACGAAAATCAGCTACAAAACGTGAGGAAAAAAGCACTGACTGGGAAAAGTTCTGCAGCTGTTCAGCAAAATGCAGTGCAACCTCCAGATATGAGTTCTAGTAACCTAGAAGAAAGTAAAAGACAGCTGCACACAGACCTGGTTAAAATAAACAAAACACTGATGGAGTATGTCAACTCAAACAACAAAAGGCTGGAACAATTGCAAAAAGTTTTAAACAGTTATTCAGATGAGGTGATAAAACTGCAAAAATCAGAGGTTGAAATGAAGAAAAGGCGGGCTGAATATGAGACTGTTCAAGAAGATATGTTTCAAAAAATAAGACACATAGGACAGAGCATGTAGGGAAAACCTGAGAATTTCAGCTGTACCAGAGTTGAAAGGAACAGACTGTATTAATTTTATGAAAGTACAAATAAGCAACTGGACTGGTATTCCACAGCAGGAGGTGTTAGTTGAAAGAGCACGTCTTGTGTGTGATCCAAATATGGCTATGAGAAAGCAGCCTAAACATTTAAAAGTAAAGATGCAATCCTACCAGCAGGAGTTGATTCTGACAAGACTTTGACAAAAGGACAAAGTGCTAAAAGTGGGAGAGAGCAGAGTGTTTGTGAAGAATGATTACTCATTGTACACCAAGCAGAAGATGAGTAAATTTATCCCACTATTCAGGGAATGTCAATAAGCGGGCATGAGATTCAAACTGCTATACCCAGTTGTCTTCAGATATTCTTTCCTGGAAGGACAAAATCATTTTTAATGAAGTACATGCTAAGGAGGAAATACAAAATATGTCAATCAGAAAGTGAGCTGTGAAACAGGAGGAGTTTCTGCTTCTTGTTCTGGAAGTAGAGACCAAAGGGAGACTGTGCAAGTGAAACCTTTTCCAATGTTTCAGTGGAAAATGCTAGAGAGAAAGAAGGGAGCGCAAGAGTTGACTAGAAGAATCAAGCGTACATTGAAAATTAAACAGAGACAGGATTTGGGAGAGAGAGGTGAATAGGAGTGAAACCAGTAACTTGGAAATTGATAAATATGAGATTACAAAGCAATAATTATATTTGTAAAACATGACAACCCAAGAAATCTGGAAATATTGGACTTTTTTGGACTTGTGGGGGACTGTAAATCATATGCCGTACTTCATGTCATTAATGTTTCGAAAAATACTTAGGGGAGGAAGAGACAGAAAGTTAACTGTAAGGAAAACAGTTCTTGTTAATATTTTTATTTAGTGTACTTGTCTCATTGCATGCTATAAAGTATAGTTTACTCAGTTATTTTTTTTAAGTGTAATTGGGATACTGTTGCACTACAGGCCATACGGATCCAATATCTTCAGAGCCATTTTTTCCCTTCCTAAGGATTCAGTCCAGCAGCTGGGCCCATCTCTTCTCAGGTCTGTACCTTAGTTTTCTCACCTTCAGTGGTGTTTGACTTGGGCTGACCTTTGGGCCGACAAGTTGAGGCGGGCATCTGTGGGTCAGGTTCAACAATTCCTGTTTTGGGGTCATCTCTGCCATTTGGGGCTTCTTCTCTTGATAGTTTGGCCCTGATCTTGGCATTAGAACAGGGGTAATGGCTCTGGATTCCAGTGTTTCCTTGGAGTCTCCGGACCCTAGGTCTGCTGGATCTGGTCAGCCCACTTCTGTCTCTGTTTCTGTGTTAGAGGATGTTCTCCCTTCAGGAGATGGAGTGGTCTAGTACAACCTGTCTCCCTTCTTCCATATTCATGCCTGTGACTGATATTCATCGTGGTTTGGGACAGCTCTCCCTAGGTGGTCTCCAGTCTGCCCTTCCTGTATGGCCCCAGGCCACTTCTGTTCATTCCCACCATATTCTCCAGAGTGGGAAGTGTCGAGTAAGAGGAGGTGCAAGAGGAAGCATTGGGATTCACCTGAAGAGTGTCTCACTGATGACACTGACCTCTAGGAAGGAGAGGGGGGGTCACTCAAATCCCCCTGTGAAGATGCCTCTTTTAGTGATCTGTTGGAGTTCCTTTGCCAGCGTGGTTGTTAGACTGTTGAAGTCCCTTCTCTGGAGGAGGGTTTTTGGAGGTCTTCACGATGGTCCCATCCAAGTCCTGGATCATTCACAGTCTGGATCCACTTAATGTCCCTAAGGGCATGAAAAGACCCTGGTATGGTAGAAGTGATCCCCACATATTCTGACAAGATCCTCGCTCCCCCCTCTTAAGGATTGGCAACACTGGAGCAACTGTCCTGCCGTGGATGCAGTCATAGTGACAGCTACAACTAAGAAGGACATTTTGGAGGAGAGTTTCTCGGTCCATCCACCTAATAGAGAATCTTTGGCATTGGACCTCATAGGGAAGCATGCCTGCAACTCAGACATGTTCACGATGAGGATGTTAATTTTTTATCTGGCCAACTTGAATAGGCTTCAACAGGATAATGTGTCAGAAGTGCCAAACAGTTAAGATGCAGCAGACTTCAAACTCCCAGAAGACTCTGGCGACTCGGCTGTCCACCCTCCAGTCCATCTCCTTTGTGTCCATAGATCTGCTTTCTAGCACAACTGATAGCACATCCCAGGCAGCTGGCACCAGTATTGCTATGCATCACCATGGTGGATGAGGTTGTTTGACTTTGTGAAGTGCCCCATTTGCTGGCTTGTCTGTGTTCAGGATGAAAATTAAGGACACTTTATCTAGGAGTGAGCAATAGATAAAGATGCTGTCTACCATTGGATTTCATTTTGCTAACCCCAATGGACCTATTCTCAGAACCAGAAGGAAAAAAGGTCTTTCAGGAAATCACAACAATCCCTTCAAGAGGCTCCTTCTGAGGCTTACCTCTGCGTGCTGTAGGGGGGGCAAACAGTAGAGACACTGTCTTTACTGCACGTCTGCAAAAACAGGGCTTCTGTGTAGGCTTCTGGTATGCCCTTTCAACGACTCTGAAGGGTTGCCCAACTGTCCTGCTCTGGAGGCAGTCGGGGGTTGACTGGCTCTACACCCACAAGCTTGGAAGACCATCACCTCAGTTGCATGGTTAAGAGTCCTAGTCAGGATTTTCAGTTCCATTATTAAAAGTTGCAGCTATAACTCCTGAATGGCTTCCAGACATTCCACCCCATCAGTGAAGAGCGGCAGGCATCGAAGTTTAGATGCTGCTCCCAAATCAAGTCATCCAAGAGGTTCCATCGGACCAGTGAGGATCCAAGGTTTAGTCAGGGTTTGTTTTGGTTCCAGAGAAAAACAAGGACCTCTGGCTAAACCTGAATTTGAGCAAGTAGAGTCAGTTTGTGACCAAGTTCCAGATGGTGACAGTGCAGTCCATTCTGCCTCTGTTAAGCAAGAATGACTGGATGTGCTCCATCTATCTTGGACACTTGTGTAAAGAATGCAGGGAGATTTCTGCACTTCCATCTGGGAACCTTTCATTACCAGTTCAGATTGCTGCCCTGTTGGTGTTCACCAAGTGTATGGCAGTAGTGCCAGCCTGGCTCAGGTTACAGGGGTTCCAGATCTTTCCCTACCTGGATGATTGGCACCTAACTTCTTCCACGAGAGCATCCCTGAGCAGGGTCAGGGACATATTACTCCAGCTATGCAGTTGCTTAGTGATCACAGTCAACTATCAGAAGTCCAGTCTCCATCCAGTTTCAGACCTTAGAGTTTATAGGTTGCTACCTGGATACCGTCTCCCAGATCCCAAAGCTTCCAGGGTGTTGAACCTGCAGTGTCTGGTAGATTTCTTGCTTTCTTACAGGAAGCTTCCAGCTTATCTACTTGGGTTCTTGAGCCACATGGCACTTGCCATCTGTTTAGTTCCCTTGAGCAGGTATCACATCAGGCAGTGCAGTGGATGCTGATAATACAGTAGGCGTATTTAAATTATCCAATTGACTTTCCCATTTTTCTAACCAATGTTTTTTGTGATCATATCAAGTGATGGTTAGTGCCTCTCGGTGTCCACTGGGCGACTGTTCTCCCTCCTCAGACTACAGTTGACAGATGCCTCTCTTCTGGGGTGGTTGTGGGGGGCATTTCAAAGAGAAGGCTATCCAGGGGACCTGGTCTGCCACGGAGACCAACTGGCACATCACTGTTTTGGAGATGAGGGTGATCCTCCTTGCATTGCAGGCCTTTCAGGACATTCTTCCCAAGGTTGTGATTTCTATCTAGTCAGAAAATATGTCTGTGGTCTGGTACCTTAACAAATGGTGGGGACCTGTTCTTACCCACTTTCTTGGAAGGACATAAGTGTATGGCAGTGGGTGATTTCATATCTGCAGTTTCTGATTGCAGTGCAGTGCACATCCTGAGGTAATCCAGCATCTTGAGGGGGACAGTTTGAGCAGGAACATTCTCCTTCCTCATGACTTGTTTCTGAAACAGTGTTGCTGCTCATTTTTTTCGGGGCTGGGGTACCTCGTTACAGCCTGTTTGCTTCAGTGTCCATCACCAAGTGCAACAGCTGTTATGCCTTAGTTCCCCTTCAGAGACGGTCACCCAGGGAAGCACTCCTGTATGCTTGGCCCCCTCAGTTTTCTATATGCGCATTATCTGACTTCATTAATAAAGTTTCTTCAGAAAGTGGCCCTCTGCAGAGTAGCTGTGTAGTCCTCATTGCCATTTTGGCCTTAACAGGTGTTTGTGCCATTTCTTTGCCTCTTCTGAGGTACTCCCCTTGGGTCCTGTATCCCATTCCAGATCTAATTTCTCACCTGGCGGGCTTAGATTTGCCCAGCCTTCAGATGCTCAGGTTAACCACTTGGTTTCTCCAGTTCCCTTGTTAGCCAGGAATGCCATTCTGTCAGAGTTGAATGCATTTTAGCCTCTTCCAAAAGATGCCTACTCATAAGGTGAATGCTAGTATGTAAAAGCACTTCACGTTGTGGGCTTAACTCTCAGGGCTTGGATCATTTTTCAGTGCCATTGGAGGCCATCCTGGACTTTCTTGCGGACTTGTTTAACTCTGGGTTCAGTTATTCTACTATTAAAGTGCAATTGACAGCTATATCCAATTTTCACATTGGTAGGAATAATGTGCCAATGGCTGCCCTTAAGATTTTAGAGGCTTTTTTCAAAGGATCATTTTTGCTATGTTCACCTGCCCAAGACAGTATCTTGCTTTGGGACTTGCCTTTCATGCTGCAGGTGCTGGCAGTGTCTCCTTTTTGGACTCTCTGCTACTCCTTTTCTTGGTGTTCATTACTTCTGCCAAACATGTCAGAGCTGAGTTGCAGGCCCTCTCCCACCATGTTTGTTCTTTCATCAAAATAGTGTCCCTCAGAACCGATCCTGCTTTCCTGCCTAAGATGATGTTGGAGAATAATTTCAACCAGTCTGTTCATCTCCTGGTATTTTTTTCCCTAATTTCTACAACAGGGGTGAATATCTGCTGTACTGTTTTGATGTTCATAGGCAGTAGAGGTTTTATTTGGACAGTACAAAGTCCTTTAGAAAATCTAGTTAATTGTTACCTTTTCTAACACTCTACTGCGTGCGCTTATATTTAAGGTCACTCTAGCCTAATTGTCTTTCTTTTGGGTGTAGTCTGAAGGGAAAATCTTTGCACCACAAATCGAAAGGTCATTCTGCCAAAGCTGTGGTTACCACTTCAGTTTTTTTCTCCAAAGCTGCTTTGGATGACATTCATGCAGTTGCTACTTGGGTGAGTCGTCACAAATTTGTATCCCACTACAAATTAGATATGCAGTCATGGTGTAGAGCTTCATTTGGTTCCACCATATTGTGCAAAACCTTCCATGAGACCTCCCTAAGGTGTTGCGTGGCTGAGAACTGTCCCCCACAGTTTGAACAGAGGTGGAAAAGACAGCATTGGATATGAAAGTTATGTACTTGCCATAATGGTAGATCCATGTTGTCTCTTTCCATCTTGTTCAAACTTCCCCACCTTCATTACAGTCTTTCTATTTAACAGATAACTGAGCTGAGGAAATTGCGTCCTATCTTTTCTTTGGGTCTTAGTGTCTCGTTTACTCTCTCCTGCAGTTAGGTCCTAAGGTGTATTTAAAAAGAGGGGGCATACTTTATCTGAGGTAGCTGTGGTGTAGCTGTGGGTTGAGTAGAAGAGTCAAAAGCCGTGGGGTGAAGTCTTTGGAAGTTGGCCAGCACTGGATTAGAGTCTGATTTAACAACCCAGAGGTTGAACCAGACAGAAAAAGAGAACACAGATGTATGATTATGGTGAGTACATAACTTTTTTTATGTTTAGTTACTTTTGCTGGGGGAAAACCAAGAGCTAGTAAAGGAAGTGATGAAAGTGATTTGTGAGAAATGTAGCTGTGGAATTGGAATGTGTCGGAATATTCAGGCTGCTGATTGTTCTATTTTGTTTTTGTTTGGAAGATACTAAGATTACTATTTCCCTGCAAGTTTGCTATCTGCAGTTTCTGCATTTTGTTTTTCTAGGAACTTATAACAGTAAAAGAGTTCAGTACACAAGCTGGAGACCTGTATGTATGTATGTAGCTAGTTTTGACAAGGTTTTTTTTTTTTTTTTTTTTTTTTTTTTAAACTTTCACGTGTGTTTAACTAAATGTTATTTTATTTTACCATGTGCACTTTCATTCCTTTGCCTATTTAACCTTTAATTGCACTGTTACATTTTCTTTTTCTTTCACTTTTAAGCTTTTGTGGCAGGCCTGTGTGTGTGTGTGTGTGTGTGTGTGTGTGTGTGTGTGTGTGTGTGTGTGTGTGTGTGTGTGTGTGTGTGTGTGTGTGTGTGTATATATATGTATATATATATGTATATATATATATATATATATATATATATATTTATATATATATATATATATATATATACATATATATATATATATATATATATATATATATATATATATATATATATATATATATATATATATATATATATATATATATATATATATATATATATATGTATATATATATATATATATATATATGTGTGTGTGTATAATGTAGTGTGTGTATTATTGCTATTTATTGTCTAATAGTAGTGTTACTAACTATTGGTAATGAGCTGTGGTTCACGATCTGCACTTAGCTAGATCATTTGGGCTTACTACTAGTGAAAATTATGGTATATGGCAACTAGAGGTCTCTTGACCATTCATTCTAGGGTAGAAACATTACTTTCATGCCAGGAAAAAAGCTGTAGGAAATCAGAGAATTATGCCAGCCTTCCATGAGATGTTTGTGTAGGTGGGGCTATGTATGTGTTTGTGAATAACTTGTATGAAAGGCAGTTACTACAGACACAAACTGTGGTTTGCAGAGTAGGTGGTGAGCAAGGAGCCCGAGGTGCTAGTTCAGAGACTGCTCTGAAGGTGGCCTGTGTGCAGTCTAGTATGGGAATGGATTTTGGGCAGTACTCATATTCTGTTTATGCTCTTCTGGCCAGATTGTGTTGTATGCACTGATTTTTCACTTTCATTTGTGTACATTTTCATATACTTTTAACCGGGTGGGCACCAGTGGTGTGAATCAAGACCATCCATCTGGTGTCAGCTAATACCTTTTCTTAATGTTTGGGTGGCAGTGCTTGCCAGTGGTTGTCAAATTTTAGCAGAAGTGACCACCTTTTCATCATATATTTGACAGTGGTGAGATTCCAATACATCTCTGCCAGCTGTCACAGAAAGTGGTTCTCTGTTTTCCTGGACTTTGTTTCCCTTCCTTAGATTGTTCAATGCTAGCATATTTTATAACATGCCTGTGGTTTGTTACATAATCAGTTTGGGGGGGGGGGGATGCACAATCTTATCCACTGTGTTCAGAAGCTATAAGAGTGTTGGAGTGGTTCAGTCGATCTGCTTTCTGTAGGCAAATATTACTCCAGAAGAGGCCAGTACTTTTATAGGCTTGCCTGGATGTCAGTGACTGTTTTTTTTTTCCCCTAGACACACCAGTCAGTGAAACACTCCCAGGTTCCTTGCTGCTCTGAGGCAACACAGCTGGGCAGTTCTGGACTGCATGCAACTCAGGTGAGCACTGAGCAGTGTTGCCCGACTTTTCATACCTGATCTTCTGTTGAATAAGTCCAGTTGTTAATCCCAGACCAATAGCTGATCTGATTTGCCCTCTCACAAATTAGTACTTAAGAGTTACCTGCTACTATGGACAGTCAGTTTCCCAGCATTTCTCCAGCCAGCCTGATTGGCATGGGCATCCTGAGGCAGTGTATCAATTGCCTGATATATACTGGCAGCCACTTGCTCCTGAAGCAAACAAATATACAGTGCAATGAAAAAGTATTTGCCCCTTCCTGATTTCTTATTTTTTTGCATGTTTGTCACACTTAAATATTTCAGATCATCAAACAAATTTAAATATTAGACAAAGATAACCCAAGTAAACACAAAATGTAGTTTTTAAGTTGTTGTTTGTCTTTCGGCTTTTCCAAGTTAGAGATCGCCACAGCAGAACTCCGGTCTGATAATTATTGGCAGTAGTTTTTCACGAACGCCAAGGTGCCAGCTTGACGTCCAACCTTCAATGAAGGCATGGCCATTTACGCATGTCTTTCGAACGCCCATCCAACCGCTGGGAGGACATGCAGACTCCACACAGAAGGCACTCCCCGCACTCCAGCCGAGAATCGAATGGGAGAACTTCTTGCTGTGAGGCAACAACGCTACCACTGCACCATAAATGCAGTTTTTAAGTGATTTTATTTATTAAGGGAAAAAAAACTATCCAAACCTACATGGCCCTATGTGAAAAAGTAATTGCCCCCTTGTTAATTCATGAAGTAACTGTGGTTAATCACATTTTTGGGAAAGTTGAGTTCAATTTCACTAGCCACACCCAGGCCTGATTACTGCCAGACTTGTTGAATCAAGAGATCTATTAAATAGAACCTGTCAGACAAAGTGAAATAGGCCAAAAGATCCCCAAAAGGAAGACATCATGCCATGATCTAAAGAAATTCCGGAACAGATGAAAAAAAGTAATTGACATCTATCAGTCTGGAAAAGGTTGCAAAGCCATTTCTAAAGCTTTGGGAATCCAGCAAACCACAGTGAGAGCCATTATCCACAAATGGAGAAAACATGGAACAGTAGTGAACCTTCCCAGGAGGGGCCGGCCTACAAAAATTACCCCAAGAGCACAGCGACAACTCATCCAAGAGGTCACAAAAGACCCCAGAACAACATCTAAAGAACTGCAGGCCTCACTTGCCTCAGTTAAAGTCCGTGTTCATGACTCAAACCATAAGAAAGCGACTGGGCAAAAATGGCATGCATGGTAGAGTTCCAAAGCGAAAACCACTGCTGACCAAAAAGAACATAAAGACTCGTCTCACTTTTGCCAAAAAACATCTTGATGATCCCCAAGACGTTTGGGAAAATAGTCTGTGGACTGACTAAACAAAAGTTGAACTTTTTGGAAGGTGCGTCTCCCATTACTTCTGGTGTAAAAGTAACACAGCATTTCAGAAAAAGAACATCATGCCAACAGTCAAACATGGTGGTGGTAGTGTGATGATATGGGGCTGCTTTGCTGCTTCTGGACCTGGACAACTTTGCTGTGACTGGAACCATGAATTCTGCTCTGTACCAAAAAATCCTGAATCAGAATGTCTGGCCATCAGTTCGTGACCTCAAGCTGAAGCACACTTGGGTTCTGCAAGCAGGACAATGATCCAAAACACACCAGCAAGTCCACCTCTGAATGGCTTAAAAAAACAAAATGAAGGTTTTGAAGTGGCCTAGTCAAAGTCCGGACTTGAATCCAATTGAGATGCTGTGGCATGATCTTAAAAAGGCGGTTCATGCTTTGAAACCCTCCAATATGAGTGAATTAAAACAATTCTGCAAAGAAGAGTGGGCCAAAATTCCTCAACAGCGATGAGAAAGACTCATTGCCAGATATCGCAAACACTTGATTGCAGTTGTTGCTGCTAAGGGTGGCACAACTAGTTATTAGGTTTAGGGGGCAATTACTTTTTCACAGAGGGCCATGTAAGTTTGGATAGTTTTTTTCCTTAATAAATAAAATCATCACTTAAAACTGCATTTTGTGTTTACTTGGGTTGTCTTTGTCAAATATTTACATTTGTTTGATGATCTGAATCATTTAAGTGTGAAAACATGCAAAAAATAAGGAATTAGGAAGGGGCAAATAATTTTTCATTGCACTGTAGTATGTGAGACATGTAACTATACATGAAACTAGAATCGGTCATCTCAGTTAACAATAAACAAGACAGCAAACAGGTTGTCAGCACACACACCTCTCTGCTCACACAAGCTAAGGTCAAGATGCACAAACACTCATACGAGGAGGTACTCACTAAGAGCCTGCTAAGGGCAAACAACCTACACATACTGCTACATGAACAGAATCCACCAAAACATAAGCAACAGTGTCTCAACAATTAAGCCCCTAAGGCAAAACACCTCAAAACTTGGTCCTACTAAATGACTCAATAGTGAGACACTCAGATGGCCCCCTCACCAGGTTGGACAAGGAGAATGTCATTATCAGGTGCCAGGATCCATCAAATCATGCACAGTCACTCAGCAACAGTTACCGGTACGACTGTCAGTAAATGGAGTGAATGACTTGAGACGTACCTGTCTAGACTATATGAAGAGAGACATGACTGAACTCTGTGTCCCAGGCAGTTATGTCCTTAGCCCTAAGCAGCACTCTACCTTCACCTAGAATGATGCCACAATACAAACAAAAAATGTTTTCAAAAATTGGCTTAGCCTCTGGTGTCACTGCAGGGGGATCCAGTATCTGACAGCCTGGGAAGACATCGACAGACCATGCTGCTTGGCCAAAGATGGCCTTCACCTGTCTTCTCAAGGCCTCTTACAGCATCTCAACAGAATGGATAAGAATGTAACCCCCCCTTTTTTAGGCATTGTCAAAACAGCAAACCTTCTGATATAAAGATGTCCACTAGAGGCAAACTCAAGGTCATGCTGCTTAATGGTAGGAGCATAAGCAGTAAACTGCACTCCTTGGAAACACTCCTCACCTTAGAAGATGCTGACATCTGTGCAGCCACTGAGACTTTGTTCAAGGCCACAGAGAGCACCCTAATGGTACAAGGTTATGATGCATTTGTCACATTCAGACCTCAAAACAATTGTGAAAGAACCAAAGGTGGAGGTGTATCTATCTTCATTAAATCCAGATACACCTTGAGATTGATAAAACAGTACGACTCTCTTGAGCTACTCCAGGTCCAAATAACTATAGGCAAAATGCCCAACCACATCATTGCTAGCCACATGTCCCCCACCATGAACCAGGAGAAAGCATACTGCCTACCTGGACTTGCTAGAGTCGCTCAGTATACAGCCAAATACCTTGGTCATGGGAGATTTCAACTATCCTTCCATCGATTGGGCAATTTACATAAGGACAATCATGATCGCGCTGAGGTTCCTGGATTTTGTTAATTCAGATGCCCCGAAACAGTTGGTTTGCACCACCACAAGGGGCTCAAATGTCCTAGACTTAGTGCTCACCAACATGGGGGGTTACTGCACTTCCCCATGTGTTGCCATCCCTAGTAAGGTCAGATCATAAATCAGTCTAGTTTGAAATAAATATCAATCTTGACACCCCCACAGGAGCAAGAAGACTGAAAAATGTCTCCAAAGCAAGCTATATACTACTAAGCTATGGTATAAAAAGTTTCAAAGCCTCTACAAACATAGCCAACAGTGATTCCTGTGCAGAAGAGTACACAGATGCCCTTTATAGCCACTTAAACAAATGCGTTGACTTAGCTGTACCTAACAGTTCTAAAACCAGGTCCAAAAAAAAAAAAAAAAAAAAGTCATCCTGGTGGACTTAAGTATAAATAATTTATATAACGAAAGAAACTGATCTGTAAGAACAAGAGGGAACTTTCTTAGCAGAGGACGAATACCCTCCACAGCTTGAGCAAGCAAATCAGATATCTTGTAAAGTCGTCTAAGGCTAGTTACGAGACTAAATTAGCATCCCTAGCTAAAGACATCCATAAGGCATGCTTTAACTACGTCCAAAATCTAAAAACGAATGTGTACGGTGCTACTCACACTGAACCTGAGGAAATTGTCAACCTGCTAGCTGACAGATTTGACATCTTCACACCCCTTTCCCCAACAGCCATACCCAAATCATTCATGACACCAGTTATCTACCAAATATCTCCAAAGAATAAGGTCATACAAGCACTCGCCAAGGACAAAAACACAGCCTCTATGGGACCAGATAACATCCCAAGTTGTTTACTAAACAGTGTAAAACAAGACCTAGTGGAACTACTTGGCACTGTCTTTAACTATAGCCTGTGCACTGGCTTTGTTCTTACAGAGTGAAGAACAACAACAGTAATCCCCTTGCATAAGTGAGGTACATTAGCTGACCCAGGAAGCTGTCGATCCTTAAGCCTAACCAGCCTTTTCTGCCAGGCCATTGAAAGAATCATCATGGACCTTAACAAGGACACACATTACCATCAAACTCAGGACCTGACCCAGTTTGGTTTCATCAACGGTAGAGCTTGCTTATTAAACCTGGTGGATGTCTTTAAGAATGTCACTAAAGCCCTGGATGAGGGCTAAGCAGTACATACTATCTTGATTTAGCCAAGGCTTTTGACACAATCCCCCACTGGGTGATTATTGAGAAATTCTCCCAGCTGGGGAGATTGGCCCATACGTTATTAGATGAGTAGCTAACTGGCTCACTGACAGAACTCACACTGTCCCAGTTGGGGAGTCCATCTGCACCAGTAAACCAGTTACCAGTGGGGTACCTCAAAGATCTTTGTGCCCTCTACTGTTTAGAATCCATTTATCTGAGGTCCAGGTGAAAGTAGATGGCCTGTGGCTTACCAGTTTTGCAGATGACTGCAAATTGAGAGCAGTCATGGAGTCCCCCAATGATGTAAACCTATTACAGAAGACTGATGCAGGGAAATGATTGGTGCCAAAGTCACGGCCTAAAACTAAATGCAAAAAAATGTCTCATTATTCCCTTTGACAAAGAAGTAGCTTCTCATAATTATGATATAGAAAGCACCCCTCTAAGCTCAAACCCAGTAGTGCGAGACTTGGAAACACAGGTTGATAGCAGTCTAAACTTCAGTTGCCATGTGTCCATAGTGACAAGGAAAGCCTTCTACATTGCACATTCATAAATAAGGCCATCATTCAAGACTGAGGAGGTTACAGCAGTGCTGTACTCGACCCTTATCAGACCACTAATTGACTACAGTGCTCCCTTCTGTATGTTTCTCACCAGACATCTGTAGCAATTGGAGAGACCACAGAGGTTTCTAGCCAAAGTAATCCAGGGCCTCCAAAATGTGACTTGCATCAAAAGACTGAAAGCCCTGTCACTGTACTCTGTATCATACAGGCTGCTGAAAGGCGACCTGTGATTGGCCTACAGAAGAGTCTCTGGCTCTTCCCTAATTGAAATGCTGCACATCCGCGAATCAAATGGGAAAAGTCACTCACTCCAGGGATATCAACCTAGCCTGTGACATAAAACATGTTGGAGTGACAGATATATCTCGCAGAGATTGCCACTCCTCTAGAATAAGCTCCCACTTCACGTGAAACAGAGCTCCCCAGTGACCTATTTACACACAAGCTTGGCGATTGAATGGGTGACCGTAAATTCACCCTGGGGGGTGGCACCTATGTCCCTCATGGACAGGGGTAGTCGGTGCTGATCATAGAATTGCTCTGCTAAAAATGACCATCTAGCTGTGGTCAATTAAGGTACCTGGGTGTTTTATACGGCTAGGCTTGTAAAAGTCCTAGGGCCATTAGCCTAGTAACATCTTATGAATCTATGATGCCTCACAAGTAGTTTGTGGTTCATTTGCTGTAAATATGAGGCAAGCCTTTCTGTGGTGGTCAACACTTAGATTGCTGTAGCTACAACTTCTGCTTGCATCCCAAGGACATCTTTGGTCCAGAAATGGATCCTTATGCTCTTCGGTGTACCCCACCCATTTTCTCTGATCTGGAAAGCCAGGCTACACATAGCTAAAGTCTAAGGCTCAGCAGTTTTTATTACAGCTGCTGCTTTCTTATCTACTTAAAAAAAAAAAAAAAAAAGTTGTGTATTCAGAATGTTACTCACTCATCAGCCAAGCATTAACTGAATGTCATCCCCTCAGGTTAATGTAGTGACTTTAGTTCTGATAGTCACCTGTAACCTATTTTTCTCCACTTGAGTAATTCAGATTATTTCTTACAAAAATAAACCCTAGTCGCAAGCATTTAACATCACAAACAATACTGACATACTCCCAGTTGCAAGCATTATACATCATTTACAACCTACCCAATCTTTTTCACTTAAACATTACATAGCTCATTAAGTCCTGCTGCCTTTTAGACCCCATTCCTCCCTTGTATGTATTGTTCCCACAATTCCCATTTTTTTCCTATGTAGTTTCCTCCTACTCATCTCTAAAGTTTTTCTCTCTGTTACTATATTCACTACTTCCAGTATAGTTGGTTTAGATTTTGATTTCCATTTTCTAGTAATTCTTTTTTGGCAGCCAATATTATTAGACACAGCAAGGCCTTATGTCAAGGCAATTCCAGTTCTGTATCATAGCTCAGAAAAGTCATCTCCCTCGTCAGACCAGTCTGCCTACCCAGCATCTCCAACAGCGCATCCGCAGAGAATTCTTAAAGTCCACCAACTGACCGCACTGCTAAGAAACATGTTCCCAATTGCCTCTTTCTTCCCCTTTACATCCCCAACATTTACTGACTGCTTGAGGAAAAATTCTCTGGAGTTTACTTGGAGTTTAAAAATATCTATGTAAACAGTTGTAGGCAGAAATCCTAAATCTTCTAGATTTTGTTGCATATTTGGGAGACCCACATATATCCTCCCATTGTTTCTTTTTGAATTGCTTATCCAGTCTCGCTTCCCAGTCCTTTCTAACCTCCTCTGATTCTTATAGTTTTCATGCAATATTTTATATGCTGTACTAATTAGTCCTTTTTAATGGCAGCTTGTGTTGTAGAGTCTATTAAAAACTCTACCAGTGCTGGTCTTTCATTTAGGACCCCCCTATTTCTTTCTTTTTGCCTATACTCTGATATCAATCCCTGATAGGGAATGCAGTCCCTAACTTACAGTCCAAATAAATTCTTGGCGTTTTCCCATTTTTCCCATTCTTCCCATTCTATCATCTTTCCTTCTCTAGTTATTTGCTCCCAATACCTTGGTTCTTTTGCCAGTTTTTTCCAATAAATTCTGGCTCCCTCTTGCCTATTGTTTGTATCCTAAATTACAGTCAACCCTATCAGCAGAATCTGCATTCTCCATTCCCATGTTGGTTTAGATGTTCTTCGTGTTTCACTGTTGCAGTCATTACATTTGGGTAATCTGCTGGCAGGTTGCCTTCAGTCAGCCTGATTAACAAAGTCTTGGGTCCTGCGTCGGTTGCTGTCCCTTCTTCCATGACGTTGGGTCATCAGGGGGTATAAAACATGCAGCCGATGCCATTACATCAGTCTTTCTTGCCGTGCTGTGCCAGAAGCAGTTCGAAAGTGCCGGTCGGCCGACTCCTGAAATTTTCATTTTAGAGTTTCAGAACAGAAGTCTTCAACTTAAAGCGAAGTACCTTGTTGGGGAAACTTTTTCTTGCTCCTTACCGATGTCAGTAAAAGTTAATAATTGTGTTACTTGTGGAAAGCAAATACCTCATAAAGATTTTAATTTGTACTGTATTCCTTGCCCAGGCCCTGACCACAATGTACCTTGCTGTTGGTTTTGCGATTTATTTGATCAGCACACTATCCGTCATCGGTACATTTTTGCCTCTAAATATTTCGGTTCTCGGTTTAATTATCCAGAAATGACGTCAGTTAGCTATCAGACTACCGGAATTTTGAAAAAACGCAAAGATAAAGACAGAGACAGGCCGTTGAGGTCCAAAACTGCCGACGATGCTTCTCCTAAGCCAGTCACCAGTTCAACGGTACTCAGTGAGGTGCTTTTGCAGCCCCTGATACCCGCTACTTCTGATTCACAGGCCTCTACTGAGCCCCATTCTGAGTCCGGTATGCCGCGAGATACTTCACCTATGGAACCCGCGGATGTCTCTACCTTGGATGGGTCTGGAGCCGCTGTGCAGGCACCGGCTTCTGAGGGTGTTTCAGGCCTACAGATGTGCATATTAAACAGAATCCACCTTCAATACTAAGGCCTAAATCTCGATCTATGTCTACAAAACCGACACCCAGGCCACATGTTCAGGCCCCTATGCCTAAAAAACAAATGATCAAAATGGTTGAAGATCTAATTACTCTAATAAGGGTAGTCAACCCCCACCCCCACCCCTAGAGACCTAGGGCTGAGCTTGACTGTGAATCTTCTGATCAGGACGGTTTCTTCTGACTCTTCCAGTGACCTGGATTTGTCCATACCTACTTATGAGGATTCTGATGCAGAGGATTCCATTCCCTCTGCCCCCCCACCCCAAGGACTTTTCTTTTGGGGAAACTTTACATACCGTAAGGGAGCATTTCCACTGGGAAAGTCAGGAATTTTCTGATTCAAAAAAGTGGCCTAGAAATTTTCTTCTTCTACCTCAGTACAGGCCTTTGGCTATAACTCCTGTACTAGACATTGTTGATGATGTGTTTTTGGAATCCAGTATGGCCCCTGATTCCCTGCCTCCAACTCCTAGTAAACCTGACAGATACTACAGGGTTCTTGAGTCCCACAAGTTCCTTTTCAAAAATCCTGTTGCAGATCATGAAACCATTTCTCAGGAGCCTAAGGGCATTAAGGCTTCTACTGCTAAAAATTCTACCCCTTCTGATAGAGACTCCAGGGCGCTGGATAGATGGGGTAAAAAGGTTACTTCTGCAACCTTGACAGACAGGACTTTAAACTGCCAATTTCATATGTTAAAATATCAACAGCATGTTATTGGACTGCTTAAACAGAAAATTATGTTGATTTCTGACTGTGTGGAAAATAAAGATTTACAGGATTTATTGCATTCTGCTGAACAAGTTGGAAAACATAATTTGCAATGTGGTTTTGATTCTTTAGAGGCCTCTTGCAGGGCTGCTGTTACTGGATCTGTGCTTAGAAGGCATGCTTGGCTTAAGGAGCAATCTCTGCCTGATCATGTTAAAGCGAAATTGTTGGATGCTTCTTTAAATCAGGGCCGCCTGTTTGTCATTAAGGCTGAAGATAAAGCTAAATCTATGCAAACTGTAAAAGATTTCTTACAAGTGCAACCTCCAAGATTTAGTAGGCACTGGCCTACTAACAATTGGTCCTTTCCAGCTCTTGCCAGATCCTCTCAAGCCAAACCCAGACACACCAAAAGCACCAGGTTTCAGTCCCGGGACGCTCTCAGAACTAAGCAATGGGGGGCCTCCACTTCCAAATCTGGAAATAAGACAGCCCCCTATGGTAAACGGTCTCAATTACTTTCCTTTAAAATTACCAAGCACTTACCTTTTAGCCGCCCGTTTGGGGGTAGGGGTTGCTCTTCATGCAAAAAACTAGGAACTCCTAACCCAGGACAAATGGGTTTTAAATATAGTGTCCCAGGGATACAGATTTCATTTCCAACACCAAACGGGTGGCCAGACCTGCCCCCAAATCAGTGGGCAAAGGCTCAAAAACAAGTACTTTCCCTCTTAAACATGGGGGCTATCCAACCTGTACCAGAACAGGAAAAGGGACAAGGTTTCTATTCCAGGCTTTTCCTGGTACCCAGAAAAGACAAGTCATGGTGTCCAGTTCTGGACCTGTCTACTCTAAACACCTTTCTGGACATTCCAAAATTCAAGATGCTGACTCTTCACCAGTTACTTCCTATGTTAGGCAAAGATGCCTGGTTGGCAACTCTAGATTTATTAGAAGCATACCTGCACATCCCAATCAGGGAATCCTGCAGAAGATACCTACACTTCAAAGCAAGCTACTTGCATTATCAGTTCTTTGCACTGCCCTTTGGCTTGTCTACTGCGCCCAGGGTATTCACAAAGTGCCTGGCTCCAGTAATTGCATTTTGCAGGCAAAGAAATATTCAAATATATCCATACCTGGACGATTGTCTAATTCAGGCAGAAAACCAGGGCATTCTTATAAATCATCTGGCATTTGTAAAAAAAGGATGTCCTTCAATGATGCATCTGCAGTCCTAACATATGGGTTGTCCTGCCTCAGGCAGCCCTTCGGTCGGCCGGATTCCAAAGTCTGGGTCTGGCCTCGGCTGATGTCGCACTTAACCCGACGTCATAGCTGCTGTTTATTGGGCATAAAGGCATCAGCCGACGCCATTTTCCTCAGTCTTTCTTGCCGCGTGGTGCCCGAAGCAGAAGCTGTTCGCAAGTGCCGGTCGGTCAGATCCAGAGATTTCTACTACCGAAGACTTCTAAAAAGCTAAGTACCTCGTTGGGGACTCTTTCTTGCCTCAGCCGATGTCAGAAAAAGTAAATAATTGTTTAACTTGAGGGAAACAAATACCTCATAAGGACTTCCACTCTTACTGCCTTCCTTGTTTAGGCCCAGACCTCGACGTATCAGCTTGTCTAGCCTGTGCTTCCTTCAACCGACGGACACTTAGACGTCGGTCGGAGTTTGCAGAGGAGTTTTTTGGTCCCGCTTTTGCTTACAAAATGCCGTAGGAAACTCCGACTTCTCAAATAGCTAAAAAGCGCAAGGAAAAGGACCGGCACTCGCGGCCCACGGTTTCGGCTGAAACCACGGTCAGGCCAACCGCGAGTGTCTCGGTTTCGACTGAAACCGTGTCCTCGGTTCTTCCTTCGGCCGAAAGCATGCCTCCTACAGCCGAGGCCTCACAGAGCATGGTTGAATCAGCTACTGAATTTACTGCTACAGTAGCAGGCACCCAGGACTTGTCAGACACTATCCCTTTAGACATTTCTACCCCTGCACGTGGGGCTGCTAGACCCCCTGCTTTTATGTCCATCAAGGCTTTTGCCAGGGCTAAAGCAGCTAAATCGTCTAAGGCCTTACCTGCTAAAACTCCCTCACATAGGCCTACCTCTAGTTCTCAAATACTCAGCCTGGCTGAGGATCTCATTTCTTTGATCAGGGGATCCCAACCTCACCCAGACAGGGCCTCTCGGCCCCCTTCAGATAAGAGGCCTAGGACTGAACCCCCGGAACCTGTCTCTACAGACTGTTCCTCAGATGGCTCAGACATTTCAGACCCTCAGGAAAGGCCCATATTCTCCTTATGAGGATTCTGATGCAGAAGACTCCATTCCTTCTGCTTCTCCTCCTGAAGAATTTTCTTTTGGGGAAACTTTACTTGCTATGAGGAAACACTTCCAATGGCAGGGCCAGGATTTTTCAGATTCAAGGAAAAGGCTAAGGACATTTTTACACTTACCACAGCATAGGCCTTTAGCCATTTCTCCAGTACTAACAGTCGTTGATGATGCATTTAATGATGCCTGTACTGCACCTGATTCTCTTCCTCCGGCCCCTGCCAAGCCTGACAGATATTACAGGGTCCCGGACACACACTACCATTTGTATAAGGCTCCTGTTGCAGACCCTGAAACCATTTCACAGGGCCCTAAAGGTGTGGCAGCTGCTTCTGCCAAAAACCCTCTTCCCTCTGAAAGGGAATATAGAGCATTAGAGAGATGGGGTAAAAAGGTTTATACTTCTGCTGCTCTTTCGGCTAGGGCCTTAAACTGTCAATTTCACATGATTCAGTATCAGGAATTTTTGTTAGACCAGCTAAATAAAAAACTGTCCTCTCCTGAACTATAGACCGCAAGTCTCTTCAGGATTTGGTACATAACTCTCAGCAGGTCAGTAACCATTTCTTAAAATGTGGCTATGATGCACTGGAGGCTTCCTTTAGATCAGCTATGACTGGAACAGTGATTCGAAGACATGCATGGTTAAAAGAACAATCATTACCAGACCATGTTAAATCAAAACTCCTAGATGCTCCCATGGAGAAACAAAGTTTGTTTGGCTCCCCTGCACAGGAGGTTCTAAAGAAGGTGGAAGAAAAAGCAAAATCTGTCCAAACAGTCAAGGATTTCTTACAGGTCCAACCTCCGAGGTTTAGCAGAAATTGGCCCTCGAAGAATTGGTCCTTTCCAGACAGCTCCAGAGCACACAGAGGCAGAAATAGACGCCCAAGAGGCAGAAATCAATCTAGGGGTGCCTACAGGGGACGTCAGTGGCAACCTACCAACCAGCGAAGTACTGCCACAGATACAACTACAACCACTTCCACAGGACAGACACAATGACTTGGCTCTGGTATCGCCTACCAGGGAACAACTGGAAGCTCCCTTGGGCGGAAAGCTAGCCTTATTTTCAGACAACTGGCATTACATTACAGGAAACAAACGGACTTTAAAAACAATAGACAAGGGCTACAGGTTTCACTTTCACACTCTACCAAAAAAGAGGGGAATGCCAAACCTGCCACCAAGCCAAAAAACAGAAGCTCTAAAACAAAACAACAACTTACTAAGTATGAGAGCTATAGAAAAGGTACCACCAATGGAACAAGGCCAAGGATTTTACTCCAGGCTTTTCCTTGTGCCAAGAAAAGAAAATCAATGGAGACCTATTCTCGACTTGTCCGCACTGAACACATACCTCATTGTTCCAAAATTCAAAATGCTGACCCTCCAGCAGCTTCTTCCCATGCTGGGCAAGAAGTCTTGGCTGGTGACTCTAGATCTCAAGGAGGCATACCTGCACATCCCTATACGACCAGATTGCAGAAGACACCTCAGATTTCTTGCAGGATCAGAGCATTATCAATTCTCAGCATTGCCCTTTGGCTTATCTACTGCGCCCAGAGTATTCACGAAATGCCTGGCATCAATAATTGCTTATTGCAGGCTTCAGGGAATTCAAATTTACCCATACCTGGACGACTGCCTAATACAAGCGGACAACAAGGCAAAATTAACAAAAGACTTGGAAAATGTCATACAACTATTGCAAGCCTTGGGATACACAGTCAACATGCAAAAGTCAAGACTAGTACCATCCCAAAGGATAACCTTCTTGGGTGCAGAACTGGACACATCAACTCAGATGGCTTTTCTCACAGAAGAAAAACAAAAGCAACTACCAGGTTACTTCATGACATTAACAAAACAAACTCAGCTTACTGCAAGGAAAGTCCTGCAAGCCCTGGGTTACATGGCATCCTGCATAATATTGATTCCATGCCAGGCTGCATATGAGGAAGTTACAATGGTACCTAAGGAATGTATGGTCTCAACACAAGCACAGTCTAGAAGCCCAGATTCCAATAATTCCATGCCTGAAGCAAGAATTCCTGTGGTGGGCTCAGGCCTGTCAGTTGAACAGAGGATTGCCTTTCCAAAAAAAACCTCAAGCCCCAGACCATCACCACGGACGCCTCAGACTTAGGCTGGGGGTCACACATGGTGGACAAATGTATACAAGGCCTATGGACCCAAGACAAGCTGAGACTACACATAAATCTAAAAGAGATGCTGGCAGTGAAACATGCGATCCAGGCATTCAGACCACTACTTCAACAGGGTCATCTGCTGATAAGGACGGCCAATACCACAGTCATGTGGTACATCAACAAACAGGGAGGTACACACTCATGTCCTCTATGACGGATGGCAATGGACCTGTGGAATGTGGCCCTGAATCTCAACATTCAACTTCAGGCCAGATTTGTACCAGGAAAAGAAAATTTTCTAGCAGACACCTTAAGCAGAACTACCACGGATGCTCACGAATGGATGCTGCATCCAGGCATATTCAAAGCCATAACAAAGAAATGGGGACTGCCAGAAATAGACCTGTTAAGCCTCCCACACAACCACCAATTGAAGAAATTCTGCACAAGAGCATACCACCCACTTGCTTGGAGGGTGGACTCCCTTTCCTTCAGCTGGAAAAACCTGACAGCATATGCATTCCCACCTCTTCCGTTGATGTACCAAGTACTAATGAAGATCAGAGAGGATCAGCCAAGGATAATCCTGATAGCTCCAGACTGGCGAGGCAACATTGGTACCCACTGCTGAGAAGCATGTCACGGACACGCATGGCATCTACCTCTATGTCCCTTGCTTCTAACACAGAACAACTACAAGATCCTACATCCAAACTTGAAAACTCTGCAGCTAGCTGCTTGGAATATTGCATAAAACAAAATAACCCATATTTATCTCAGAGGGTTAAGGACATTATCTTGGAGGCACGCAGACCCTCCACTAGGAAAACTTATTCAGCCAAGTGGAAAAGATACCTCATTTGGAGTGCAACCAAAGGAGAAAATGTCTCATTGGTGAACATAGCACACATCCTGGAATACTTAGCAGAACTGTTCCACAATGGCCTCTCTTACTCCTCCATTAAGATTCATGCATCAGCAATTTCAGCAGAATACAACATGGACCCTCCTGTCTTTTCTCATCCGTTACTCAGGCAGTTCTTGAGAGGAATCAAAAATGTAAAACCTCCAAGGAAACCACCTTTACTTACATGGGATCTCAACTTTGTGCTGGAAAAGTTAACACTTCACCCTTTTGAACCAGCAGCAACAGCAGAACTACAGTTTTTGTCTTGGAAAACTGCTTTCCTGCTAGCAATCACTTCAGCAAGAAGGGTATCTGAGTTACAGGCATTAATGGCAGTGCAACCTTTCCTAATCTTCCATCAGGATAGATTCTCTCTGAGAACTAACCCTACCTTTATGCCAAAAGTAGTCTCCAGAGTGGCATTGAACCAAGCGATTCATTTACCTACATTCTTCCCCAACCCACAGAACAGGGGGGAAAGACTGCTACATACCTTGGATGTGCACAGACAATTACGCTACTATCTGGACAGAACTAAGACCAGCAGAACAACTGACCAGCTTCTGGTAGCATATGCAACAGGAATGCAAGGGAAAGCAATCTCAAAACAGACAATCTCAAAATGGATAGGAAATTGTATTCAATTTTGTTACTCTTTTCATGGAAAGACAACTCCTGAAAATGTCAGACCTCATTCCACAAGAGCTACAGCCACCACTACAGCTTTCCTAAGAGGAGTGGCTACCAAAGACATTTTAGAGGCTGCTACTTGGAGCTCCGTGCATACATTTGCCAAGCATTATAATCTTCCCTTATACTCTAGATCCCGAGCAGGTTTTGCAACTGCTGTTTTGCAAGGGATCTTAACTACACCATCTTTATCTTAGTGCCTCCTCCCCGAGTTTGGCTATGGTATTCTACCCATATGTTAGGACTGCAGATGCATCATTGAAGGACATAGTACAGTTTTCTACCTACCATAAATGTAGATGTCCGATAGGTATGCATCTGCAGTCAGGATTACCCACCCTCCTTCCCCTTTGTGGTACTCCTAGGGTATTTACCCCTCTTTTAGCTAGCTGGGGGAAACTATTATGGTGTATTTGTTTGTATATATGTATTTATATATATATATATATATATATATATATATATATATATATATATATATATTGTTTGCTCTCTACTGTTTGGAATTATTTGCATTTATCCAAATTTAGCCTTCCTAGAGGGCACCTGGCATCTGGGGCAAGAAACTCTGAGGAAAATGGCGTCGGCTGATGCCTTTATACCCAATAAACAGCAGCTATGACGTCGGGTGAAGTGCGACATCAGCCGAGGCCAGACCCAGACTTTGGAATCCGGCCGACCGAAGGGCTGCCTGAGGCAGGACAACCCATATGTTAGGACTGCAGATGCATACCTATCGGACATCTACATTTATGGTAGGTACAAAACTGTACTTTCTAACTTGTCTGGGGTACAACATAAACAAAAAGAAATCACAACTGGTACTCTCTCAACAGATTACATTCTTGGGTGCAAGCTTGAATACAACTGCCCAGATGGCTTTCCTCACGCCAGAGAAGCAAATTCATTTAGTAACTTATTTCAAACAAGTGGCCACACAAACCCTGCTATCTGCAAGACAAATACTGCAAGCCTTGGGGTTCATGGCCTCCTGCATTCTTTTAATTCCATATGCAAGACTGCATATGAGGAAACTACAGTGGTACTTAAAAAGTCTATGGAGTCAACATTGTCACAGCCTGGAAACGATTCCTATCATACCTTGCCTATGCCTGGAGTTCCTATGGTGGGCAAAGGCCTGCCACCAAAACAAGGGACTGCCATTCGCACTACCCCCTGCCGCCCAAACCCTGACTACAGATGCATCAGACTATGCATGGGGGGGCTCACCTGGCCAGGAAGTGCATTTAGGGCAAATGCAACCCAAATCAAATGCACCTACATATCAGTCAAAAAGAAATGTTAGCTGTACAGAATGCTCTGACAGCCTTCAAGGACTACATTCTTCCAGAATAACTAATGGTAAAGACGGACAATACCACGGTTATGTGGTACATAAACAAGCAGGTGGGGTACATATTCATGCCCCCTCTGCAGACTAGCCATGGCATTGTGGAACACGGCCTTGAGCTACCAAGTGCACCTACAAGCTCAATTCCTGCCAGGAAAAGTGAATACGCTGGCAGACTGACTAAGCAGAAATCTCATGGACCCACACGAGTGGAAACTGGAACCATGGATTTTCAACATGTTCACAAGCAAATGGGGGAGCCCAGACATAGATCTATTTGCCTCCCCCCCAGAACTACCAGTTGGACAAATTTTGCACAAGGACTCCCCACAAAAAAGCCTGGAAAGTGGATGCTCTGTCCTTCAGCTGGAAAAATCTATCAGTCTGTGCCTTTCCCCCTCTGCCTCTACTCTGCGAAGTTCTGCTAAAAGTCAAACAGGACCAACCAAGAATGATTTTGATTGCTCCAGACTGGCCACGCCAACACGGGTACCCGCTCCTGTGCAGTGTGTCACAAATATCTCCATAGCACCTGCCTCAGACACCTTCCTTGCTGTATCAGCAGGAGATCCAAATTCTGCACCATCAGCTTCCAACATTGAACCTTGCAGCTTAGCTAATCACTTAAATTCACCCTTAGCATCCCTCAGCAAACCTGTGATGGATGTCATCTTGGAGGCATGAAGACCTAGTACTAGAAAATCTTATGCTGACAAATCGAAAAGATTCTGTGCCTGTAACCAGTTTTTAGGTGGATGAGCACAGCAGCGCCCAATTTACCTCAGATTTTGCAATACTTAACTGAGATGCTTCACAAGGGCCTGTCTTTTTCCTCTATTAAAATCCACGCTTCAGCTATTTCAGCTCACTGTAACACAGAGCCACCCCTTTTCTCATCCCTGGCTCAAGCAGTATCTCAGAGGGGCAAAGAACTTGAGACCACCCAGGAGAGCTCCTACCCCTGCCTGGGACCTTAACTTTGTTTTGGTGAAACTCACTCTACCTCCTTTCGAGCCAGCTGCTACTGCAGACTTAAAAATTTCTTTCTTGGAAAACAGCCTTCCTTTTAGCAATCACTTCAGCTAGAAGGATATCTGAATTACAGGCCCTTATGGCAGTGGAGCCTTTCATTAACTTTCATGCGGACAGGATATCTCTGAGGACCAATCCATCCTTCATGGCCAAGATGGTTTCCACTGTCACTCTTAATCAGTCCATTCATTTACCAACCTTCTTTCCCAGTCCACAGAACAAAGGGGAACGGATTCTGCATTCCTTGGACGTGCACAGACAACTTAGATTCTACTTGGAAAGAACTACATTTCGAAGAAAATCTGAACACTTGCTAGTAGCATTTGCTACTGGGGCAGAGGGGAAGGCTATTTTAAAACAAACCATTTCTAAATGGATAAGCCATTGCATTAATTTCTGGTATAAGCACCATGGAAAACCTATCCCCCAGGGGAACAGATCTCACTCCACCAGGGCTGCAATCTACTTCTGCAGCCTTTCTCAAAGGTGTTCCTACCAGGGATATTCTAGAAGCTGCTACCTGGAGTTCTGTACATACTTTCACCAAACATTATCATTTACCAATTTTCTCTAAATCCAGACCTGGCTTTGCCACTGCTGTCTTGCAGGGCCTTATAACTAGTCCTAATGCTGTATAAATTCTTCCTCCCAACCATAGCTTTGGGAATCTACCCATATGTAATGACTGCAACAGTGAAACACAAAGAACATAGTACAGTTGTGTACACTTACCATAAATGTAGGTGTTTGAGTGTATTCACTATTGCAGTCCTGGTTACCCTCTCTCCAGCCCCCTGTTTTTCTCTGACTATACCTCTACTTTATTTTACTATGCTTAAAAGCCTTTTTGGTGTATTTGCTTTTGGTTGGAGGTATATTTTTGTGTTTTTAATTTTATTTGCTCCCCATTTGGGAGGCACCTGACATCTGGGGCAAGAAAAACTGATGTAATGGCATCAGCTGCATGTTTTACACCCCTGACTACCTGACGTCATGGAAGAAGGGACAGCAACCAATGCAGGACCCAAGACTTTTGTTAATCAGGCTGACTGAGGGCAACCTGCCAGCAGATTACCCAAATGTAATGACTGCAACTGTGAATACACCCGAACATCTACATTTATGGTAAGTGTACACAACTGTACTTTCTTAGAATATTTTCTGCTACTTTATGGATATAATATTCTACATGATTATTGTTGTTCTCCTTAAAAATGCCTGCATCCAAAATCCCATTCTCTGTTTCTTGAGCCCCACCCATTTCATCTTCACCTCATTCCACTTTGAATTATAGTTTTCTGCTTGTGCTATGTATAGGAGTCTGAACTGTGTAGCTCTGGAAATACCCCTTCAAATTGGGTAATCCCAATCCACCCTGTTCTACTGGAAAGAATCAGCTTATCCCACTTGACTCTTGCCATCTTTCTCTCCCAGATAAAGTCCTTCAGCTGTTTATTAATTGCTACCCACAACTTCTCCTCTGGTTGATAAAAATATGACTGACCTGTGTATAAGACTAAAGGGACTAAAAATATACTAACTACTTGTATCCTACTATGCATATCTATATAACAAAGCCTCCATTTTTTCAGATGTTCGTGTTTCACTGTTGCAGTCATTCCTCTTGGGTTATCCTGCTGGCAGGCTACCCGCAATTGGCCAGAATTCCAAAGTCTAGATCCGGCGTCGGTTGCTGTCGCCTCTTCCCTGACTTCAGTGCGTCAGGGGTATAAAAGATGCAACCGACGCCATTTTCTTCAGTCTTTCTTGCCGTGCGGTGCCTGAAGCAAAAGCAGTTCGCAAGTGCCGGTCGGCCGACTCCTGAGATTTTCAAATCTGAATTTCAGGACCGAAGTCTTCATTAAACCTAAGTACCCCGTTGGGGAAACTTTTTTTTCTTGCTCCAGGCCGATGTCAGAAAAAGTTAACAATTGTATTTCTTGTGGGAAGCAAATACCTCATAAGGATTTTCACTCTTACTGTATTCCTTGCCTAGGCCCTGATCACAACATTGCTAGCTGTCGGTTTTGTGCTAGATTCAACCAACGCACTGTCAAGCGTCTGTTCGATTTTGCATTTCATTACTTTGGCCGACAATTTAATTATATAATGCTGGCAGAACAGCCGACAACTGGGGCTTACAAAAAACTCAAGGACAAGGATAAGCATCCAAGGTCCAAAACCGACAAAGCCTTTTCTAGGCCAGTCGCCGGTTCTCAGTGAGGTGCTTTCGCAGCCCCTGGCGCCCGCTACCTCAGAGCCACAGGCCACTACCGACGCCCACGTGGAGCCGACTGGGCCTCTGGAAACTCAAGGTATTGGACACTTGGAAATCAATTCCTCAGATGGGTCCGGTGCCGCTGAGCAGGCATCGACTTCTGAGGGTGTCTTCAGACCGACACAACTATATGTTAAGCCATCTTCAGCTTCAAAGACTAAAGCTCTAAAGACAAAGAAACAAGTACAGTATTCTCCTATTCAGACTTCCATGCCTAAAAAACAGATGCTCAAAATGGCCGAAGACTTAATTACTTTGATCAGGGGCTCCCATCCCCTCCTGATAAGAGGCCTAGGCAAGAGACAGAGTATGATTCTTCTGATCAGGTTTCTATTTCCTCTGATTCCTCTTCTGAACAGGATTACCCCATGCTTCCCTATGAGGATTCTGATGCTGAAGAATCCATTCCTTCAGCCTCTCCTCCTGAGGACTATTCTTTTGGGGAAACACTGCATACTATGAGGGAGCATTTCCACTGGGAGAGCCAAGATTACTCTGAGTCTAAGAAAAGGCTCAGAGACTTCCTGCTTCTTCCTCAGCACAGACCCCTAGCTATTCCACCTGTTCTAGACATTGTAGATGTATTTTCAGAGTCCGGACTGTCCCCTGACTCTTTACCCCTGCACCTGCTAAGCCAGACAGATACTACAGGGTCCTGGATTCTTATAAATTCCTATATAAAAACCCTGCAGCAGACCCAGAAACTCTCTCTCAGGGTCCCAAGGGGGTTAAAGCTTCCACTGCAAAAAACCCTGTCCCATCTGATAGGGATGTTCTTCGTTCCCCATTGCTGCAGTCCTAACTATTGGGTATAGTCCGCATCCAGTCGGCCCGAATACCAGAGTATAAGGCTGACGTCGGTCAGGGCGCATTAGACTGACGTCAGTACGTCAGGGTACTAATGCGCATGACCGACGTCATATCCCCAGTCTTTTTTGCCGCATGGTCCGATGCAGAAGCAGTTTTGCGAGTGCAGGTTGGCGTTCTGAAATATTTCAAACGGAGTTTCAGACCGAAACAGAGTTGGCTAAGTACCCGTGGGGAACATTTTGGTTTTTCTTGCCTCAGTATTTTACGGATGTCAGAAAAAGTGAATAACTGTATTTCTTGTGGGAAACAGATACCTCATAGGGATTACCATACCTTGTGTATACCTTGTTTAGGGCCTGAGCACGGCGTTGTTGGTTGCCGCTCTTGTGCTAGGTTTAACAAACGCACTATTAAGAGGAGGTTAGACTGTGCCAGGTTAGTGTTTGGGAAGCGTTGCAATTATAAAATGCCGTCGGTTGCTCCGGCGCCCGCTTCGTCCAAGAAGCGCAAGGACAAAACAGCGAAGCCTAGGGTTGATGAACCGGCAGTCCCGGACGTCGGTTCTTTAGAAGGCTCAGTGGAGCCAGAGGTTTTGCCAGGAGTTTCCATGGAGTCCCAGGCAGAAACTCTACTGTTACAGGATGTGCCTTCTCAGGAGGTAGGCCAGGCTGAGGGGGCTTCTCAGGTGACTGTTCTTCCCTCTCTTCCCAAGGTAGTTAGAGCCTCTCCTTCTGTTGCCAAAACTTCTTTGAGAGGTAGGCCTAGTTCAGCTTCAGTGGGGGCTTCTCCTAGCATTTCGGTTCTGTACCTAAGAAACATATGCTTAAAATGGCAGAAGATTTGATTACTATGATTAGAGGTTCTATGCCCCGCCTGATAAGAGGCCTAGGGTGGAACCGAGTTTGATAGTTTTGAACAGTGTTCAGAGGCTTCACAGTCTTCTCGGAAGACTTGCAGGAGTATCCTACTTATTCTGATTCTGATGTGGATGATTCCACTCCTACAGCTTCTCCTCCTGAGGATTTCTCATTTTCAGAGACTCTGCATTCCATGAGGGAGCACTTTAAATGGGAAGGCCAGGATTATTCTGATTCAGGAAAAGGCTTAGGGAATTCTTGTTTTACCCCAGCATAGGCCCTTAGCTATTCCTCCTGTGTTGAATGTGGTGGAAGATGTTTTGCAGTGGCTTCCCTGAACCCTGTCTCTTTGCCTCCTGCTCCTGTTAAGCCTGATAGGTATTATAGGGTGCTTGAAGCTCATAAGTATTTGTTTAAGAGTCCTAGGGCGGACCCAGAAACTATTTCTCAAGGGCCTAAAGGTGTTAAAGCTTCTGTGGTTAAAAATCCTGTTCCCACTGATAAAGAGGCAAGGGCTTTGGATAGGTGGGGAAAGAAAGTGTATACTTCTTCCACTCTAGCCATGAGAGCATTGAATTGTCAGTTTCACATGCTAAAATATCAGAATTATCTCCTTTCACAATTGAAATCTAAGGTGGATGCTTTGGCGGAAGGTATTGAGTGTAAAGAGTTGCTGGATTTGGTTCATGTGTCTGAACAAGTGGGTAAGCATTCTTTGCAATGTGGTTTTGATGCTGTACAGGCCTCCTCGAGGGTGGCTGCTACTAGTTCTGTTCTTCGCAGGCATGCCTGGTTGAAGGATCAGAATTTAGCTGAGCATGTTAAGACAAGGATTTTGGATGCTCCTTTACAGTCTGATGTGTTGTTTGGATCGCCTGTGGAAGCAGTTTTAAAGAAAATGGAGGACAAAGCTAAGTCTATGCAAACTGTTAAAGATTTTTTGCAGGTGCAGCCACCGAAGTTTAGTAGAAATTGGCCTGCTAAGGGGTGGACATATCCTGCTTATGATTCCCAGTCTAGGGGTAGGTCTAGACGTGGTAGGGGCAGGGCTCAAGGTTCTTTTCGGCCTAGAACAGGGAGTTCACCTGCTCAGACTTCTGGTGAGGGCAGGGGTCAGTCCTTTCGTAAACAGACCCAATGACCTGTCTCTTCAGCTGCCAGTAGATTCCCGTCTGGCAGCTCCTTTGGGAGGAAGACTGTCTCTTTTCAAAGAAAATTGGGATTTAATTACTCAAGACAAATGGGTGTTGGATATCATTCACCACGGTTACAGATTTTATTTCCATACAATGCCCCCTTTCAAAGGCATGCCAGGCGTTCCTCCTCCACAAAGAAAAGAGGCTCACAAGCAAGTTTCTCAGTTACTCCAGATAGGGGCCATTCAGCCAGTCCCTGTATCAGAAAGGGGCCTAGGATTTTATTCTCGCCTGTTCCTAGTACCAAAGAAGGGGAACACGTGGAGACCAATTTTGGATTTATCTCTCCTCAACACTTTTCTGGACATTCCCAAGTTCAAGATGTTGGCGTTACAACAGCTTTTACCTCTGCTGGGCAAAGATCACTGGATGGTAACTTTAGATCTCAAGGAAGCTTACCTTCATGTGCCTATACGGCTAAGTTGCAGGAAGTATCTGACGGTTCGAGCTGGAAATTCTCATTATCAGTTCTCTGCATTGCCCTTTGGCTTATCTACTGCGCCCAGAGTATTCACAAAGGTTCTGGCTCCAGTGATAGCTTACTTCAGGCTTCAAGGAATTCAAATCTATCCTTACTTGGGCGACTGCCTGATTCTGGCTCAAGAAAAGGAAGACCTTCTACAGCATCTGGAACATGTCATAGCAGTGCTAAGATGCCTAGGGTATTCTGTGAACGAAATAAAGTCCAGTCTAGTACCCTCTCAAGACATGTGCTTTCTGGGTGTGAGACTGAATACAGCAGCCCAGATGGCCTTTTTAACCCCGGACAAACAAAAGAGTCTATCACTTTACTTCCATCAACTATCTCATCAGTCCGTGCTGACTGCAAGGACAGTCCTTCAAGCATTAGGGTTCATGGCATCTTGTATTCTGGTGCTTCCCAATGCCAAACTGCATATGAGGAAGCTACAATGGTATCTCAAAATGTATGGACACAGCACTGCCAGGATTTGGACACTGTCATTCAAATAATACCTTGCCTTCAAAAGAATTTCTGTGGTGGGCTCAGGAATGTCACCTAAACAAGGGACTTTCTGTGACCCGGCCAGAGGCGAGTCAGATTTTAACGACAGATGCCTCGGACATTGCTTGGGGAGCTCATCTAAATGGAAAGTGGATACAAGACAAGTGGCCTGCCAGACTACAGCATCTACATATCAACATGAAGGAGATGTTAGCAGTCCAGTTTGCATTAATGGCTTTCAAGGAGTTACTTCTTCCAGGGCAGGTGTTGATTCTAACAGACAACACAACTGTCATGTGGTACATCAACAAGCAAGGGGAACACATTCTTATCCTCTATGCAGGCAAGCAATGATTTTATGGGAGACTGCGCTAAGCTTGCAACTAACTCTTCAGGCAAGGTTTCTGCCGGAGCACAGAACTCCTTAGCAGATGTGTTAAGCAGACAAATCATGGATCCCCACAGTGGAAACTGGATCTTCATGTATTTCAAAATTGACAGTGTCATGGGGAACTCCAGACATAGATCTGTTCGCTTCTCCACTAAACCACCAGCTGCCACAGTATTGCACAAAGGGGTTTCATCACACAGCTTGGAAAGTGGATGCTCTGTCTTTCAGTTGGAAAAACCTTCATGTGTATGCCTTTCCTCCTCTGCCTCTTCTTCCAAAGGTACTATTAAAGGTCAGACAAGACAGGCCAAGGATGATTTTGATAGCTCCAGATTGGCCTCGGCAACACTGGTACCCACTACTACGGAGTCTGGTAAGGAAGCCTCCGTGGCCTTTACCTCTGATTCCTCATCTATTATCTCAGAAGGATGGTCATCTGCTCAATGTCAAGCTTCACTCTCTTCATCTAACAGCCTGGCATCTTCTGTGTTGAAACACAGCAGGTCTCAACTTCCTCAACAAGTTTTAAATGTGATTATGGAAGCTAGAAGACCTAGTACAAGGAAAGTGTACGCAGAAAAATGGAAGAGATTTTTATTTTGGAGTACAGCAAAGAATTTGCAGGTTTCTGAGCCTAATTTGAGTGTGGCTCTTCAATACCTTACTGAGTTATTGGACAAAGGTTTGTCCTTCTCTTCCATTAAGATTCATGCTGCAGCAATTTCAGCTCACTATGATTGTGACCCACCATTGTTTTCGCATCCTTTGTTCAAGCAGTTTCTTAGAGGGGCAAAGAATATAAGACCCCAGTAGAGCTCCTACTCCTGCTTGGGATCTCAATTTTGTGTTGGAAAAACTTACTCTACAACCTTTTGAGCCTGCGGCTACTGCTGAATTGAAATACTTGTCATGGAAGACTGCTTTTCTGTTGGCTATTACTTCTGCAAGAAGGGTGTCTGAGTTGCAGGCCCTTATGGCAGTAGAGCCATTTTTGATTTTCCATAAGGATAGGGTATCATTACGTACTAATCCTTCCTTTATGCCTAAGGTGGTTTCTAGTGTGGCTTTAAACCAAACTATTCATTTGCCTACTTTTATGCAGACCCCCAAAATAAAGGGAAAAGATTTTGCACACTTTAGATGTACACAGGCAATTGCGTTATTATTTAAGCAGGACTAAGGATTTTAGGCAGTCTCAGCAGTTGTTTGTTTCTTTTGCTTTGAGTTCACAGGGCAAGCCTGTGTCAAAACAAACTATTTCTAGGTGGATTGGCTTTTGCATTGCATTTTGTTATTCCCATCATGGCAAGGAGATTCCAGCTGGGATTAGGCCTCATTCCACTAGGGCTACTGCCACTTCCACAGCATTCCTAAGGGGTGGCAACTAAGGATATTTTGGAAGCAGCTACTTGGAGTTCAGTGCATACTTTCTCTAAGCATTATCACCTTCCTATCTACTCTAAGTCTAGGGCTGGTTTTGCCACAGCTGTTTTGCAAGGCATGTTGTCAGCTCCTGCTTCTTTATGATTTGCCAGCCTCCCTTACCTCTGCTTTGGGATTCTACCCAATAGTTAGGACTGCAGCAATGGGAGCGAAGAACATAGTACAGTTTTGTACCTACCATAAATGTAGATGTTCGAGGATCCCATTGCTGCAGTCCAATTTACCCTCCCTCCTTCCCCTCTGTCTTTAGGGGTGGTTGTGTAGGTGAGGTTACATGCTAAATTTTTTGTATATATTCTTGTATATATTGTACATATTTTTGGTGCAGGTATTTTGGGCCTTGTCTTTTTAGGGTCTTCTGACATCTGGGGCAAGAAAAGACTGAGGATATGACGTCGGTCATGCGCATTAGTACCCTGGCGTACTGGCGTCAGTCTAATGCGCCCTGACCGACGTCAGCCTTATACTCTGGTATTCGGGCCGACTGGATGCGGACTATACCCAATAGTTAGGACTGCAGCAATGGGATCCTCGAACATCTACATTTATGGTAGGTACAAAACTGTACTATTCTAGGGCTCTAGACAGATGGGGGAAAAAAGTTTACACTTCTGCCACCCTGGCTGTAAGGGCTTTGAATTGTCAATTTCACATGCTTAAATATCAGCAATATTTAATGTCACTACTTAAACAAAAAATGTTGACAAATACTGAATGTTCAGAGAACAAAGAATTGCAGGATTTATTGCATGCAACTGAACAAGTGGGAAAGCATACTTTGCAATGTGGTTATGATTCACTGGAGGCCTCTTGCAGGGCCGCTGTTACAGGTTATGTTATAAGAAGGCATGCTTGGTTAAAGGAACAAAATCTGCCTAATCATGTTAAAGCAAAATTATTAGATGTACCATTACAGCATGATACTTTGGTACTAAAGCAGGAGAGGTGTTGAAAAAAATGGAGGATAAAGCAAAATCCATGCAGACAGTAAAGGATTTCTTACAGGTACAGCCACCCAGGTTTGGCAGGAACTGGCCTTCTAAAAATTGGTCCTTTCCAGTCTCAGATAGACGTCCCAGAGGCAGATCTCAACCCCAAGGCTCATACAGACCCAGAAAATGGGGTGCTCCTACCTCCAAAAGCAGAGAAGACAAATCACAGCCTTACAGGAAGCAGTCCCAATGACTTTCCTATACCAGTTCCAAGCAGTTTTCTTTTGATAGCCTCCTTAGGGGGAAAACTAGCACTTTTTTCATCAAATTGGCAAATGGTTACCCAAGACAAATGGGTTCTGAACATAGCGTCCCAAGGCTACAGGTTCCATTTTCACACTCTACCAAGGTCAAAGGGCATGCCAGATCTGCCACACAATCAATGGGCAGAGGCACAAAAACAAATTACAGCCCTCATGGACATGAGGGCCATTCAACAAGTACCACAACAAGAGCAGGGGCAAGGATTTTACTCCAGACTTTCTAGTACCCAGGAAGGACAAAACCTGGAGACCAATTCTGGACCTGTCTATTCTAAATACATTTCTGGAAGTTCCAAAATTCTAGATGTTGACTCTTCAGCAGCTACTGCCCATGCTGGGCAAGAGGGCTTTGCTCGTAACTTTGGACCTAAAAGAGGCATACCTGCATGTCCCAATCAGACAATCTTGCAGAAGATACCTCAGATTCATAGCTGGCTCAATGCATTACCAATTCTCTGCACTGCCCTTTGGCTTATCTACTGCGCCCAGGGTCTTTACAAAATGCCTGGCACCAGTAATTCCATTTTGCAGACAAAAAGGAATTCAAATATATCCCTGCTTGGACAACTGCCTAATTCAAGCAGAGAACAAAGACACTCTACTACAGCATCTGGCATTTGTAAAAAGATTACTAACTGGCCTAGGGTACACAGTAAACGAATAGAAATCAAAACTAGTGCCCTCTCAAGAGATAATATCCATGGGTGCAAGCTTAAATACAACTGCCCAGATGGCTTATCTCATGCCAGACAAGCAAAAACAACTGCCTACTTACTTCAAGAAATTGACAACAAAACCCCACTTATCTGCAAGGAAAATCCTGCAGGCTTTGGGTTTCATGGCATCCTGCATTCTACTAATTCCTTATGCCAGACTGCATATGAGGAAACTACAGTGGTATCTAAAAAGTGTTTGGACTCAGCATTGCCACAATCTGGAGACAGTAATTGCACTCATTCCATACCTACAACAGAAGTTTCGATGGTGGGCAGAAGCCTGTCACCACAACAAGGGTCTGCCATTCAGTTTACCAACAGCCAGACAGACACTGACAACGGATGCATCAGATTTTGCCTGGGGGCCCATATGGCAGAAAAATGTCTTCAGGGCACATGGCCTGCAAACCAGATGCATCTTCACATCAATCAAAAAGAGATGCTAGCTGTTCAAAATGCCCTGACAGCTTTCAAGGACCTGCTTCATCCAGGACAATTACTGATGAAGACAGACGACACTACGGTCATGTGGTACATAAACAAGCCGGGAGGTACTCATTCTTACCCCCTCTGCAGACAAGCCATGACCTTATGGGACACAGCATTGGCTTTTCAAGTTCACCTACAAGCACAATTCCTGCCAGGAAAAACAAATACTCTGGTAGATGAACTAAGCAGAAACCTCATGGATCCCCACGAATGGAAACTGGATCCACAAGTCTTCAGGATGATGATAAGGAAATAGGGATGCCCAGACATAGATCTATTCGCCTCCCCTCACAGCTGTCAATTGCAGAGATTTTGCACAAGGATTTACCACAAGCAAGCATGGAAAAATCATTCAGCTGGAAAAATCTAAAAGTATATGCTATTCCCCCTCTGCCTCTCCTTCCCAGAGTACTCCTAAAGGTCAGACAAGAGAAGCCAAAAATTATTCTGATTGCACCAGACTGGCCACGCCAGCACTGGTACCCAATCCTAAAGAGCTTGTCTCAAGGTCCAGCATGGATATTGCCTCAAACTCCTCACTTGCTGACCCAACAAAACAAATCAGATCCTGCACAGCCAACTCAGGACCTTAAGTCTGGCAGCATGGCGGATAATGTAACCATTCAGAAAACTCCTTTCAAAAGCTGTTATGGATGTTATCTTGGAGGCCAGGAGGCCCAGTACCAGAAAATCTTATGCAGAAAGATGGAAGAGATTCTGTGCTTGGAACCAGGAACAAGGCATTGATACGCCTGTACCAAATAGTCCTCAGATTTTACAATACCTAACTGAGATGCTGAACAAAGGCCTTTCTTTCTCATCAATTAAGATTCATGCCTCTGCCATTTCTGCACATGACAATACGGAACCACCTATCTTTTCTCATCCTTTAATAAGGCAGTACCTCAGAGGGGCCAAAAACATTAGGCCTCCAAGGAGAGCACCATGTCCGGCCTGGGACTTCAGTTATGTTTTGGAAAAACTCACACTGCCTCCTTTCAAGCCAGCATCAACAGCGGATATTAAATTCTTATCCTGGGAAACAGCTCTGCTCCTAGCCGTAACCTCTGCAAGGCAAGTCTCGGAGTTACAAGCACTCATGGCTGTGGAACCTTTCATCATTTTTCATCCAGACAGGGTTTCTCTGAGGACAAACCCTACATTTATGCCTAAGGTGGTGTCCAGTGTGGGCCTCAATCAAACCATTCACTTGCCTACCTTTTACCCAAATCCACAGAACAAGGATGAGAAAATTCTGCATTCTTTGGACATACACAGGCAGTTACGCTTCTACTTGGACAGAACTAAAGCTTTCAGAAAGACTGAGCAACTTTTAGTGTCATATGCTGCAGGATCACAAGGAAAAGGCCATCTCAAAACAGACTATTTCTAAATGGATAGGCCATTGCATCTGTTTCTGTTATTCTCAACATGGCACATCAGTGCCTAAGGGCATTAGGCCTCATTCAACCAAAGCAGCAGCCACTTCAGCAGCCTTCCGCAGAGGAGTACCAACCAAAGAAATCTTAGAGGCTGCAACTTGGAGTTCAGTGCACACCTTTACAAAGCACTACCACTTGCCTCTCTACTCTTAAGTCCAGAGCAGACTTCGCCACTGCAGTTCTGCAGGGCCTCATAGCCTCTCCTAATCCTATTTAGCCCAGCCACCCATCCTCAGCTTTGGGATTCAACCCAAGAGTAATGACTGCAACAGTGAAACACGATGAACATAGTACAGTTGTGTACCTACCATAAATGTAGATGTTCGAGTGTGTTCACTGTTGCAGTCCAGGTTACCCAGCCGCCATCCCCCTTCTCTTTGCTGGGACTTATCTGCACTTCTCTATCCTATATACCCTTTATGGTGTATTTGCTTGTAGCTGAAGGAAATGTTATTTTTCTGCATGCATTTCTTATTGCTATATTTTTCAGCCTACCTATTTGGGGCACCTAACATCTGGGGCAAGAAAAACTGAAGAAAATGGCGTCAGCTGCATCTTTTATACCCCTTGCGCACTGACGTCAGGGAAGAGGCGACGGCAACCGAGGCCGGACCTAGACTTTGGAATTCTGGCCAACTGCGGGAAGCCTGCCAGCAAGATAACCATAGAGTAATGACTGCAACAGTGAATACACTCGAAAATCTACATTTATGGTAGGTACACAACTGTACTTTCTCCCTGCCTATGTGGATGTCTTCAACGCTACTTCTAAGGCCCCTGACTCCCAGCCTCCGACCCCTAAGCGTCCTGACCGCTTCTATAAAGTACCAGAGGACCAAAACTTCCTGGTTAAACCACCCTTGGCGGACCCAGCTGTTATTGCCACTACTGCAGATAAGCAATCTAGACTGCTGCCCTCTGCCTCCCTTCTACCCACTGACAAAGATAGCAAATATATGGATAGGATGGGGAAGAAGATATACACTTATTCAACTTTGGCTTTCAGAGCCATAAATTATCAGACCCACATGACCAAGTATGCATTAGACTTGGTCTCTCAAGCCTCCTCCTTGCTAGCATCCTTGCCTGACAGTCCCATTAAGACGGACATCACCTCCAAACTTTCATTGGCCCAACAGGTAGCCAGGCATTCCATCAGATGCAGCTACGATGCTGCAGAAGCATCCGCCAGGTCTGCAGCATCTGCTTCAGCCCTCAGGAGGTACTCTTAGCTAAGACTCCAGAATCTCCCTGAGGATTTTAAGTCTAAGATCCTGGACGCCCCTCTGGATCACAATGTTCTTTTCGGCAAACAATCTGCTGACCTTTTTTAAAAATCTACAAAAAAAAAGCAAAGAACTTCAGGACATCAAGCATTTGCTGTTGTCACCCATTCCCAAGTATTATAGGAACTACCCTGCTAAGGCCACTTTTGTGAGATGTACTCCTCAGCCCTCCACCTCCTCTTGCAGGTCTAGGAGAGGGGCTAGAAAGACCTACCACCTCCAGACCCTCTTCTTCACCACATCAACCCAGACAGCCCTTTCAGGACAGAGAAGCCCCAGTGATGCATTACTGCCTTGCCCACCTTCCGCTGTCAGCCCGCCTTTCCCACTGTCTTCCCCTTTGGCAATCCATCACTTCAGACCAGCGGGTCTTAAACATTATCCAAAAAGGTACTTCCTATCCTAGAAAGAGAAGCCACCCAGAAAAGGCACCCCCCCCCCAAAAAAAAAAAAAACAGGCCCATCTCATGCCACAAGTTCTGGCAGACCTTTTACAGCTAGGCACCATAGAACCTGTACCTCCAGGACAGGAAGGGAAAGGGTTTCTACTCGCATCTCTTCCTGGTCCCCAAAAATGATGACCCCTGAAAACCCATCTTAGACCTGTCCTATCTAAACCTCCAGCTTCAGGTATCCTCTTTGAAAATGCTCTCCCCCGACCCTGCTGCCTCTTATTCCAGCCAGGGCCTTCATGGCCACCCTGGACCTAAAGGAGGCCTAACTACACATACCTATCAGGAATTCCCACTGACAGTTCCGGAGTTTCTCTGGACCTACCTCTCATTTCCAATTTACTCTCTTGCCCTTTGGTTTATCCACAGCCCCCCCCCGAGTCTTTACAAAGTGTCTAGCCCCAGCCATTGCCTTCTGCAGAACTCAGGGTATACAGATTTACCCTTTTCTGGATGACATCCTGATACTGGCAGAGTCCAGGGATGCTCTATTAAAGCATCTACATTTCACCACTCTTCTGCAGAAAATAGGATTCACCATCAACCTCCCCAAATCCTCTCTGATCCCAGGCCAGGACAAGATCTTCCTAGGCTGCAGAATCAGAACAGACAGAATGAAGGCCTTTCTCCCACAGGACAAGGTTCTTTCTTTGACGTCCCACTTTCAGGAAGCCCTACTATCCCAAAATGTGACGGCAAGGCAATTTCTTCGTCTCCTGGGTTTAATGGCAGCGACCATCCCCATGCTACCACTGGCATGAATGCACATGCGCAAGCTATAGTGGTTCCTGAAGAACATCTAGTCCCAACACCTACATCCCCTAAAGCAGGCCATTTCCCACCTTCCCTGTCTGAAAATAGAAATCAGCTGGTGGATCCTGCAAGTGCAACTGAACCCAGGGCGCCCACTACAATCCCCCACCCCACCCCAACACAAGTAATGCGTACAGATGCCTCAGATTCAGGTTGGGGAGCAACCCTGGCCTATTACAGGATTCAAGAAAAGTGGCATCCCTCTCTTCAGGCCAAGCACATCAATAGGGAAATGACAGCAGTCTTAGCTCTAAAGACCTTCACCCCCTTCTGGTTCCAGGGGTGCTCCAGATTGTCACAGACAACACCACAGTGATGTGGTATCTCAACAAACAGGGAGGAACAAAGACCTATCAGCTGTGCAGACTAACCCTGCTGATATGAGACTTAGCCTGTCGTCTCAACTTAGTCCTGCAGGCGGCCTACATTCCCTCACAGGACTACCACTAAGCAGATCTCCTGAGCAGGACCTCCACACCTCGGCATGAATGGATGCTGAACAGGGGGGTCTTCTAGACATAGTCCACCGGTGGGATGCTCCACAAATAGACCTGTTTGCCTCCCCCCACAACAGGCAACTGCAGAACTTCTGCTCAAAACCCACTCCCCTCTAGCATGGAGAGTGGATGCTTTCAGCATCTCTTGGGAGGGGAGGTTCCTTTATCCCTTCCCCCCATTCTCACTGATTCTAAAGGACAAACCAAAAATCTTGTTAGTTACTCCCTACTGGCCAAAGCAGCACTGGTTCCCCCTACTTCACAAACTAGCCAGGGGCAATCACTTCAAGTTTACCTTACAAGGTAGACCTACTGACAAGACAAAGGAACTATCCTACACCCACACTTACAGATGTTGTCTCTGACTGTGTGGGTGATAAACTTTTGATCCCTTTCAGACACCACTACTCAAGGACGTGCTTTCAGTCCTAAGGGAGGCAAGGAAACATACCACCAGAAAATCTTACCTGGCTAAGTAGGAATGTTTTGCAAAATGGTGTCTGCACAAGGGAAGGGACCCTTGCTCTGCGGAGGTTCCCCTGGTTCTAAACTACCTGTGTCAATTGATAAAAAGTGAGCTTTCTTATTCTTCTGTAAAAGTTCACCTCTCTGCCATATCAGCCTGCCTGCCCCTGGAACCCCCCTTGCTGGCCAGGCTTGACATAAAGCTCTTCCTTAAAGTGGTCTTGCACATGAGACCACCTAGGGAACTTATCCCCCCGCCCTGAGACCTTAACTACGTCTTGGAGAAATTAACCCAACATACCTTTGAACCAGCAGGGGCCTCTTCCTTACATATGTGTACACGGAAGACAGTTTTGCTGGTGGCTGTCACTTCAGCCAGAAGAGTGTCAGAATTGCAGGCCTTAATGGCCTGTTCCCCCTACACTATCTTCCACAAACACAGGATGTCCCTGCGAACCAACCTCTCCTTTATGCCTAAGGTGGTCAGTGACCTGTCTCTGAACCAATCCATTCATCTACCCACCTTTTTCTCTTCACCCACTAATGAAGGGGAGAGGATACTGCACTCCCTGGATGTGCACAGACAACTTAGGTTTTTACTTGGACAAGACCAAAACCATCAAGAAGACTAAACAGCTCTTTGTCTCCTTCCACCCCAGAGCCATGGGCAAGCCAGTCTCCAAGCAAACCATTGCATGCTGGATTAGGAAATCTCTTTGCTTCTGCTACTCCCACCATGGAAAGGAACCACCAATGGGAATCAGAGCCCATTCCACTAGAGCTGTGGCCACTTCAAGAGCCTTCATGAAGGGCCTAGACACAGCATCCATTTTGGAAGCAGCCACTTGGGCCGCTATCCACAGCTTCACCAAGCATTACAAACTTGACCAGTTTTCCAGAGCCAGGACAGGATTTGCCAGGGCAATTCTGCAGGGTCTTGTAGAACATCTACCACCACCCTCTCATCCACATAAGCTGTGGTATGCTCCCACACCTAGAATATTGCAACATAGGAATAGAAGGACATAGAATAGTTGTGTAAAATCTTACCATAACCATAGATGTCCTTCTCTTCCATGTTGCAGTATTCCTTTCCACCCACCAGTCCCCCCAGGTCCTATTCCTTACCTGTAATATCTATATTACAGTAGGACTCCAAGTCACACACCTGGAAACCACTGGCATTCCTCCTGCTGGGCCTTATTCTCTGCCTGCTGGCCTTCAGGTTCTGAGGATTGTGTGTGCAGAAGTCACATTTAAGGCCCCTGGTGTATGGCCCTACGTGTGATGTCCCACGCACACTGCAACAGCCAAGCTGAAGCTTTTGTATAGGAGCCGACATACGAGATGCCTGAGGGCAGGAAATCCCACACCTAGAATACTGCAACATGGAAGAGAAGGACATCTATGGTTATGGCAAGATTTTACACAACTATTCTTTCCCTCTTCTTCTGCAATTAGCCAAGGGCCTTTCACTACAAGTTACCTCACTGGATGGTCCTACTCTCTCAGGACAAGGGATCTTTGATTCACCCTCCCATGTCACCTCTTCACCTGACCTTGTGGGTGATCAAATTCTGATTACTTTTAGGCACCTTTTTTCAAAGGATGTTCTTCGGGTTTTGCAGGAGGCCAGGAAACCCACTACTAGGAAATCTCACATTTCCAAATGGACAAGATTTTCTATCTGGTGCCAAAAAAGGAAAAAGGGACTCTTTCTTGGTGGACATTCCTTTGGTGTTATCTTACCTGTGTGAGTTACTCTGCAGTGGTCTTTGTTATCCTTCTATTAAGGTACACTGCTCTGCCTGGTCTGCTTGCCTGCCTTTAACTCCTCCATTGGCTTCTAGGCTGGAAGTTAAACATTTCTTAAAAGGTGTCGTACACATCAGTCCTCCCAGGAAACCTGTTCTTCCTCCTTGGGATCTTAATTTTGCCAGGATAAGTTGACTCAGGCCCCTTTTGAACCAGCAGCCTCAGCTTGTCTGAAATTTTGTACTTTAAAGACCGTTCTTCTGGTAGCCATTATTTCTGTCAGAAGGGTTTTGGAAGATCCAGGCGTTAATGGCTTCAATACCTTTCCTATTCTTCCATAAGGACAGGGTTTCTTTGAGAACTAATCAGTCTATACCTAAAGTGGTCAGTGACCTTAACTTAAATCAAATTGTCCAGTTGCCTACCTTTTTCCCCATCTCCACAATCTCCTAGTGAGAATTTTGCACTCCTTGCATATACAGCTTAGATTCTGTCTTGACAAAACTAAGTCTATCAGGAAATCTGATAGACTTTTCATGTTTCATTCCAGGGCTCTGGGTTTGCTTGTTTCCAAGCAAATTCTGTCTTCATGGATCTCTAAAGCCATTCTGTTCTGTTATCAATTTCATGGGAAATCACTACCCTCTTTGGTTTAAGCCCATTCCACTAGATCTATTGCATTCTCAGGGGCTTTCTTCAAGGGTTTGGATAATCAATCCATTCTGGAAGCTGCCACTTGGTCATCTGTTCATATTTTTACAAGACATTACAAGCTGGATAATATTTCCAGGGCCAGAGCAGGTTTTACCAGAGCAGTCCTGCATGGATTTCTGGAAAATGTTTCTGCCTAATTTTTCTCTTTTTCTTCCCCCTCCATTGGTTCCTTTTCAGCTTTTGCACTCTCTCATATGTAAAGAATACTGCAACATTGAACAGAAGGACACAGAATAGTTGAGTAAAATTTTACCATAAATTTGGATGTTCTTCTCTTCTATGTTGCAGTATTCTAGCCCCCCCACACACACACGCACACACACACACACACACACACACACACACACACACACACACACATCTTCCTTTTTATTTGCATGACTGTCCTTCGGGCATCCTTTTGGAGTTTCCTCATGGGGCTACTTTATTCTGAGGATTGTACGTGCGGACATCCCTTTTATGGCGGACATTCCCTGAGCTTACATGCGATGTCTCACATACAGGCAGTAGCTTGACGTTTTTGTATACAAGCCGGACGTCGGGTCCTTAGCAGAATACATTCAGTATGTAAAGAGTACTGCAACATAGAAGAGAAGGACATCTATGGTTATGGTAACATTTTACACAACTATTCTTTCTTTTAATGTTGTCAAGTTTGCCTCCCCCTCCACAAAACCACACTGATCCATATCTGTCAGTTTTGGCATTACTTTTGCCATTCTTTTAGTCATTATAGACATTAACACTTTATAATCATGGTTTAGTATTGAAATGGGCTTGTATGAAGTTGAATCTGATGGTACCCTCTTTAGGTATTACAGCTACGACTGCTTTCTTCCAGGACGGTGGTACTGCTCCTCCTTTTAAGATACTAATAAACAAAACCTTCCAGATATTTAACAGTTTTTTTTTTCCTAGTGAAAAAACTTCCACAGGAATACCATCTGTTCCTGGGGACTTTTCTGTAGATTGGCTATACATCACAATTTTTATCTCCTCTCCTCCTATGCTAACTGTTAATAATTGAGTCTCGTATACCTCTAACCTTGGCATATGCAATTCTTTCATAAACATTTTCATTTGTATCTTTTCTTGATTTTTCATATTTCTCTGCTTTATAGAGACACTCATAGAATTTCTGAAATACTTCTGCAGGATGTCTTGTTACCTTTTTTGTTATAGGCTTCCTAAGTTTGGCGATAGCTCTTTCTACTTCCTGTTACCTGAATTGTTGTGCTTAAAGTTTTTGTGCTCTAGTGTTGTCAAAAACAGTTGCTTAACAGCAATATTTTTATGCTTGTGCATATTATCAAGGTAGTCCCTTATTTTCTGCCTAGCATTCTGCAGTTGATCCTCTTCTTTTTCTGTGATATTCCCCCTGCTTTGTCAGTCCTTCTAAATAATTCTTGTTACTTAACAGTTGTTCCCTTTTTCTAATTTCTGCCCTATTTTAAAGTCTACCTTAATTGTATCCCATTCCCTAGTTATGTTTTCAAAATAAATTTCTATCTGCTCTAACAGCCCCTGAATAATCTCCACTACGCATTCCCTAAATTCCTCGCTTTTCAACAGATAGATGGGAAAGCGCCACTGTCTCATTTTTTATTTCACTACCCTGTGTTTTTATTTTGGCTGCTATTGCACATGATCTGAAATAGTTATTGGGTGGGTATCAAGATGCACATGTTCCTGTGAAATAGAAATTCTGTCTAGCCTAGCCCAGTTTTTATATCTTGGAGAATAATATGTAAATTCACTCCGAACTCCTATTACTGAATTCACATCTTCATGCAAAATATTTTCATAAATTTCTTCAAAAGTCTACCCTCCTTTGTTATATTTTCCCCTCTGGGCCGTCTAGACATCTCTTCACTGCTGCAAGTCAAATTCCATTCCCCACATACAAGTAATATTTCTTGCTGAAAACTGATTATTTCTCCCAGAATTTTCTTAAGCTCCATTATAGCAGTTTTAGGTGCAATGCAAATATATGCCATTGTAATCCTCCTCCCCTGCCAGTAGCCCCTTAGTACTACAGATCTGCCATTTTTATCTTCAATCACTGTTGGAGCTTTTTTGCAATTAATGTAAGTACTCCTCTTTTCCTTTGTCCCAGGTATTCCGATGAATAACCATCCTGAAAACCTTTCTTTATCAAAATTGTATGTTCAGTTATTTCCAAGTGTGTCTTCTGTAACATAGCAATTTGCTCTCTACATTTTTAATACACTTCACTCCTCTTTCTTGTTTGTAATTTCTGTGAGGCCATTTGCATATAAAGAAATTAAAGAAAGCATCATTATATTAAAAAGTTATTTCCACCTTTTATTTATAACTCTTTTTTTGTTAAATGTATAGTTCCAGCTTTTGTGTTACATGCATACACTGTTTGTCAGGTTGAAGTTTTATACAGTTGTTTCTTATCATATACATTTGTGCCTATGTCATATTGTATAAAACTTTTATTGAAAGCCCTCAGACAAACACCCCTAATACCCCCCTAAAACCTACCAACTTAATATTAACACACACAAGCTATGTACAAAATATTATATGTTATAAATATTATGTATCCAATACATCCAGATATTGAAGTCTTACCCTCATAATAGGAACAAAAGGCCCAAGCTGACAACCACATTCAGACTTGTGTTAACCTAAAAGAAATGTCATCCATGCTGAGATGCATGATGCAGCCCATGCTTCTACTAAGTGCTGATTGGTTTTGTCTCATCTTTATAGCTCTCCCAGCTGAGAAAACCCATGAATATTTTCAGAGAACATTAACTACCTTGGGAAAGCCCCTGAATGCTTTCAGAGAGCATTATCTCCTAGCCAGTTTCTCTTTTCTTTTTTTTTCTCCTCAGCCAATCACTCCCCACCAGACTGTAGCCAGATTCTCTTTATCAGATTGTCTTCATGGAGTCATAAGAACCAGGCAGCCAGTTTCTCTTTATCATATTGTTTGCATGGTAACATGATGACCAGCTGCATAATTGTTACTGAGCATATATGGCATTTTCTAGGGGGAAAAAGCCTCATGATATTCAGTGTTATTTTTCATTTACTTGCCCTCTCTCAAAACTTGTCACTAAATCGATCTTTAATCCAGTTATTTCCCCATACAAGAGTGAGAAAAAAACACATTCATTTTTCTTATGCTTTTTAACCAGGCTTTTTTTATACATTGCAGTGCCTACATTTCTTAAAACTGAACAAGAAGCGAGGCTGGGGGGCAGAAAGAAAAGGAAAAAAGAACAGCAGCACCTGTTTACAACCCCATTACATTTAAAAATAACTGCAAAAACTTTATAGCATGTAAAACAAAAACACATGCCACAACATTGGTACTATTTAGAAAAATAAATTATTATTAGTTGACTTTCTCCCTAGTCTTCCCCTTCCCAAAGCACTTTTCCAAACATTAATGACATGAAGTAGGGTATATGCTTTAAAATCCCCTACAAGTCCAACAGATTCCAAAAAAGTCCAATATTTCCAGATTTTCTTGTTCTGTCATATTTCACAAATAAAATTATTGCATTGTAGACCCATATGTAATTACTAGTTTTATTACTGTTCATTTCTGAAATCCTGTCTCTCTTTCATTTACAACATGCTCTCAATTCTTGTAGTCAACTATCGTGCACCCTTCCTTCTCTCCAACATTTTCCATTGAAAGATTTGAAAAGGTTTCACAGGTACACTCCCTCTGTGGTCTCTATTGATAGAAGAACAAGAAGCAGAATTTCCTTCTGTTTCACATCTTACTTTTTGTTGGACAAACCTTTGTATTTCCCCATCTGCATGTACTTCATCAAAAAATGATTTTGCCCTTCCAGGGAAGAATACGTTAAAGACAGCTGGGTACAGCAGTTTGAATCTCACACCTGCTTTTCGACATTCCCTGAATAGTGGAATACATTTGTTCCTCTTCTGTCTGGTGTACAAACACTTTGCTGTCTCCCACTTTTAGTACTTTGTCCTTCTGCCACAATTTTGTTAGAGTCAACTCCTGTTGGTAGGATTGCATCTTTACTGTTAAAGGTCTAGGTTGCTTTCTTATAGCCAGGTTTGGAGCATTCACATGATGTGCCCGTTCAACTAACAACTCCTGCTGTGGAATCCCAGTCCATTTGCTTATTTGTGCTATCATAAAATTAATGCAGTTTGTTCCTTCCAGCTTCTCTGGTATAGCTGAAAATCTCAGGTTTTCCCTATGTGCTCTGTCCTCTAATTCTATTTTTTTTTGAAACATCTCTTCCTGAGTGGTCTAATATTAAGCCAGACCTTTCTTTATTTCAACCTCTGATTTACTGCCAATCATGAGTGGACAGGTGATCCGCTGTGGCGACCCCTAACCGGGAAAAGCCGAAAGAAGAAGAAAGATCATCTCATCTGAATATCTTTTTAAAGCTTCTTCAATTTTTTCCAGCCTTTTGTTGTTTGAGTTGATATAACCCAGCCACTGGGGATGCACAAGCCAGTGCATTTCTTTGTGCCGGTCCCAAGCCTGGATAAATGGGGAGGGTTGCGTCAGGAAGGGCATCCGGCGTAAAACTTCGCCAAAACATTTCATGCAGTCACCAAGAAAAATTTTTATACTAGATCGGTCGTAGCCCGGGTTAACAACGACCGCCACCAGTACTGTTAGCCTACAGGGTGCTTGCGGAAATTGGGCTACTGTTGGCCGAAGGAGGAGAAGAGGTGGAAGACATGGCCGAAGGCAGGAGGAGAGGAGAAAGGCTATGACTGTGGTAGTGAGGGTCGGAACTTTGAATGTTGGCAGTATGACTGGTATAGGGAGAGAGCTAGCTGATATGATGGACAAAAGGAAGGTTGGTATATTGTGTGTGCAAGAGACTAGATGGAAGGGGAGTAAGGCTAGGTGTATCTGAGATGGGTTCAAATTGTTTTATCATGGTGTGGATGGGAGGAGAAATAGCGTAGGAGTTATTCTGAAGGAACAGTATGCTTGAGAGTGTTTTGAAGGTGAAGAATGTCGGATAGAGTGATATTTATGAAGCTGGAAATTGATGGTGTAATGATGAATGTTGTTAGTGCATATGCTCCATAAGTTGGGTGTGCAATGGATGAGAAAGAAAATTTTGGAGTGAATTGGATGAAGTGGTGATGACTGTACCCAAGGGTGACAGAGTGGTGATTGGAGCAGATTTCAATGGGCATGTTAGTGAAGGGAACAGAGGGGATGAGGAAGTGATGGGTAGGTATGGTGTTAAAGGAATGCAGAAGGTCAGATGGTAGTGGATTTTGCGAAAAGGATGGACATGGCTGTGGTGAATACATATTTTAACAAGAGGGAGGAGCATAGGGTGACATACAAGAGTGGAGGAAGATGCACACAGGTGGATTATATCTTATGTAGGAGGGCCAGTTTAAAGGAGATTGGAGACTGTAAAGTGGTGACCGGAGAAAGTGTCGTTAGGCAGCATAGGATAGTGGTTTGTAGGATGACGTTGGTTAAGAGGAGGAGGAGTGTGTTTGGGCAGCACCAAGGATCAAGTGGTGGAAATTGAAAAAGGGTAATTGTGAGTGGAGTTCAGGGATGAGTTAAGGCAGGCACTGGGTGGCAGTGAAGAGTTATCAAATAGCTGGGTACAGCAGAGCTAGTAAGGGAGACGGCTAGAAAGGTGCTTGGTATCACATCTGGACAGAGGAAGGATGACAAGGAGACATGGTGGTGGAATGAGGAAGTACAGGAGAGTATACAGAGAAATAGGCTGGCAAAGAAGAAGTGGGATTGTCAGAGAGATGAAGAAAGTAGACAGGAGTATAAGGAGATGATGTGCATGGCAAAGAGAGAGGTGTCGAAGGCTAAGGATAAGGCATATGAAGAGTCGTATGAAAGGTTGGACACTAAGGAGGGAGAAAAGGACCTGTACCGATTGGCTAGACAGAGGTAGCGAGCTAGGAAAGATGTGCAGCAGGTAAAGGTGATAAAGGATAATGAGGGAAAACGTACTCACAAGCGAGGACAGTGTATTGAGGAGATGGAAAGAGTACTTTGAGGGGTTGATGAATGAAGAGAATGAGTGAAGGTTGGATGATGTAGGGATAGTGAATCATGAAGTACAATGGATTAGCAAGGAGGAAGTAAGGATAGCTATGAAGAGAATGAAGAATGGAACGGCTGTTGGCCCAGATGACATACCTGTGGAAGTATGGAGGTGTTTAGGTGAAATGGCAGTGGAGTTTTTAACCAGATTGTTTAATGAAATCTTGGAAAGTGAAAGGATGCCTGAGGAATGGAGAAAGTGTTTTGGTACCGATTTTTAAGAATAAGGGTGATGTATGTGCAGAGCTGTAGTAACTACAGAGGGATAAAATTGATCAATCACAGCATGAAGTTATGGGAAAGAGTAGTGGAAGCAAGGTTAAGAAGGGACATGATGATTAGTGATCAGCAGTATGGTTTCATGCCAAGAAAGAGCACTACAGATGCGATCTTTGCTCTGAGAGTTTTGATGGAGAAGTACAGAGAATGTCGGAAGGAGTTGCATTGTGTTTTTGTAGACTTAGAGAAAGCATATGACAGGGTGCCTAGAGAGGAGTTGTGGTATTGTATGAGGAAGTCAGGAGTGTCAGAAAAGTATGTAAGAGTAGTACAGGATATGTACGAGGGTAGTGTGACAGCGGTGGGAGTGACGGATGTGTTTAAGGTGGAGGTGGGGTTACATCAAGGATCATATCTGAGCCCTTATTTGCAATGGTGATGGACAGGATGACAGATGAGATCAGACAGGAGTCCCCGTGGACTATGATGTTTGCAGATGACATTGTGATCTGTAGTGAGAGTAGGGAACAGGTGGAGGAGACCCTGGAGAGATGGAGATATGCTCTAGAGAGAAGAGGAATGAAGGTCAGCAGGACTAAGACCGAATATGTGTGTGTGAATGAGAGGGAGGATAGAGGAATGGTGAGGATGCAAGGAGTAGAGGTGGCGAAGGTGGATGAGTTGAAATACTTGGGGTCAGTAGTTCAGAGTAACGGTGAGTGTGGAAGAGAGGTGAAGAAGAGAGTACAGGCAGGATGGAGTGGGTGGAGAAGAGTGTCAATAGTGATTTGTGACAGACGAGTACCTGTAAGAGTGAAAGGGTAGGTCTACAAAAGGGTAGTGCGACCAGCTATATTATATGGGTTGGAGACAGTGGCATTGACAAAAAGGCAGGAGTTTGAGCTGGATGTGGCAGAATTAAAGATGTTAAGCTTTGTACTAGGTGTGACGAGGGTGGACAGGATTAGGAATAAGTATATTAGAGGGTCAGGTTGGAAGGTTTGGAGACAAAGCCAGAGGCGCACGATTACGTTGGTTTGGACATGTGCTGAGGAGGGATGCTGAGTATATTGGGAAAAAGATGCTAAGGATGAAGCTACCAGGTAACAGGAAAAGAGGAAGGCCTAAGATGAGGTTTATGGATGTGGTGAGAGAGGACATGCATGCAGGTGGTTGGTGTGACAGAGCAAGATGCAGAGGACAGGAAGAAATGGAAACAGGTGATCTGCTGTGATGACCCCTAACGGGAACAGCCGAAAGAAGATGATGATGATGTTGTTTGAGTTGATATACTGCATCTATGTTTTGTTTATTTTAACCAGGTCTGTATGCAGTTGTCTTGCATCTTCCCGTAGGTTACTGGAAGCCATGTCTGAAGGTTGCATTGCTTTTTTGCTGAAAGCTGCATTACTTTTCCCAGTCAGTGTTTTTCCACACTTTTTGTAGCTGATTTTTTCCATGTCTTCTGTATTTCTTTATTCCTGGCATCCAGGCAGTGCACTTACATGCCATGTACTGAAATTTACCCATAAACACAAGTCTACAGACCTTCTCTACTGAGTTTGTGTTTTCACACTGGGAGAGTTAAAATATGCTATTACTCAATGTGCAGCCATCTTTGAAGTCCAGACAAGATCACTCTTCATGCTAATCCTCCTTCATGCCAAAACTTGCTGCTGAGGCTAACCATAACCAGTCTGTCCATCTTACTGGAGATTGCACCTGCTGTTTCATATATTTTATTGTTAGTACCCAACTGCCATATAGATGATTCTTAAGAGCTCTTGGAGATGAAAAACTTACGATTTTGAGGTAGGGTGTTGCCTGATAAAATCTGATGTGTAGGTTGAAGTATTCATGAATCTTAGAGAGCTTGGTATCGGGTGATATTTTTAATGTTTTTCTTCATATTGGATCTTTTGTGACTGGCATACCATTTGTTAAAGTTACCTTTTCCTTTCTCAGGTTTGTGGCTTCATGTGGGTTCACTCCTGATGTCAAAGTGTGGGAAGTGTGTTTTGGGAAGTCTGGCAATTTTCAGGAAGTAACCCGTGCCTTTGATCTTAAAGGACATACTGCTGGAGTTTATTCCTTTGCCTTTTCTAATGATTCCAGAAGGTGAGTATTGTTGAACACTGAAAAGATGAACAACTGAAACTGTGCAAATGACTTTTAATCTGATGTGTTGTCTAATGTATATATTTTTTAACTGTTTATTTAGTGAAAGCTAGATTCCAACATTATCCACATTATCTATTGATCACCGTTAACAAATGAGACTCTGTGCTTTATTTTTTAAGACTGTTCACAGCCCTAAATGTGATATATAAAATCCAGCTTCTCCATATACCGTTACATTAAAAGTAGAATTTGAGCTGATTGGCTCAAAAATCAGAAAATAATTTGCTGTTTCAGAACTGCCTGGTTACCTACATTTTCGGCTGTTTGTTACTGCAGGTACTCTATGCATCCTGCCATTTTAATCCCAAGAAGCAGCCCATTTCTCTTAAATACAGAAGGCTTCCCCTTGATTTTTAATCTCTTAATTTACAGCCCTGATGTCAGGCAGAAATTGTACTTCAAGACTATATTGTTAGTAAGACTTTTTTGCAGTCTGTAAAATTCTGTCCATTTTCTCTCACACTGACTTCTGTCATAGCATTAATGATTGATTTGGTATAATTAATTTTTCAGAAAGTTTCTGGACGTATTACATTGTCTATTGTGCACATCATAGTGCATTGCAGTGCTGTTTGTGGCCTGTTAACTTCCGTTATGTCCTCTTTACTTATTACTATTCTGTTCTTTGCTTGAAGCCTTTGCAATACACATTTGACAAGCTAAACTTTGTTGATCTTCATTTTAAAGGACTTCTGAAGTAGGCCTAAAAGTGAGACACTTCCATCTGTTGTCCTCCCCCAGTATTTGAACCTCATCTTTTGTTGCCCATGCCAACATCTCCACACTGAAGTTAACATGTGTTTGCCACTGGATTCTTTTGCTGTTTCCACAACTTGTATTTCAGAAGTAGTTCCTAAGAAATTATTTTAAGAAGCTTTCCACATCCACTCCCAAAATAATGGCCTTCACAGAGCAAGCAATATTGCTGGTTTTGCTGCTTGTCGTTGCACTCTTCACATATCATTTCAGACTTCTCTAGTTACCAGAGATCATCTAGTACCGTAGTTCACAGTGGTGTCAACATAATCAAAACTACTACTTTTCTACCAGTCACCTTCCAGAAGTTGGGAGGGGTGGCAATTTATGGAATGTGTACCACCTAAGATTTTTTTGAAGTGTCAGCAGTCTGAGGACAACAAGCACATTACAAGGTCTGTGGTAAGTAATCAGGAATTCAGGAATTTCTCAGGTCCTGTTCGGACACTGGAGCATCGAGATTGGCATCTTTGGTGTCTTTTACTGACTACAACCAACTCCTCACAAATCTTCTTGTTGCCATCAAGATGGTGACTCCACACAGCTTGAGCAATCAAGGAAATGTTTTGCTGTTTAATTGGGTAGCTAAGTTCACCTTTTCCTCATTATCTTAGTCATATTAGTATTGTCTGAATAATGATTGGCTTCTAAAGCACTTTTTAGCCTTTAACATGTCATCCTCTTATCTCACTATGTGTTCTCCCTTTCTTCTGCAAACTGTTGCTTCTTGGGTCATTGGGCATTGTCTTTTGCCTGAATTCTTTGGTTCTTTTGTTAAGTAGTATTGCTGATGACTACTGGTCACATTAGTATGTGGCCTGTGAAGTCTTATTTTCCTTTCTGAAAGTAATATCTTTAATTTCCACTAGCAGCCAATGATGCGTTAGATGTTCGTCATATTGGTCACTGCTGCAGTAATCATAATTATCTGGGTTTATGTCTTACCAAGGATACAACAGCCATCCAGTTTCCAAAGCTTTAGAGCACCTTCCATGAGCCCAAACCAGTAGTCAGCTTGAGCTGACCTGACTAAAAAGACAGGCTTGGGCACCAAACGCTTTACAGCCTTCCTACCATTGAAGAGAGTGTCCCTTTACAGGCTGTCAAGGATCAACGGTCATCTTGTGCAATTCCTTTGCTGGGCAGTTAACTTCCCTTTGGGTAAAACCTTCAAAATAAAATTGTTTTATTCATTCCTGTTTAGGAAAGTTATTTTAAGCTAGGGGTTTGCATTTTAGCTGACTGTAACAGGACTAAACAGTGCTCTTAAACGGAACTGCATGTTTTCCTGTCAGTTTAAAGCAATTGAAAACCATTTTTTCAGTGACAAAATTGTTTATTTTTACTATTGGGGCTTGCAGTGTGTTTTAAAGTGCTTTCTAATGTGTGTTTGTGTGAAAAATGTGACTTTTAATGACTTCATATTTTTACAGTTTTATGCTGCTAGTTTTCCCTGGGAAAGAAACACCATTTTTGGCTTAACCATTGAACTAACAACTGGTCCCGTGGTCCGTCTTCCTTTCAGCCACAAAAAGAAAACATCAAGCAAACAACCTTTGCTGCCACAACAGGCTTCTCATTTACAGGTGAATGACTGCTGTAGCCATAGCTTGCTCCTCAGACCACTGGTCTTTTACCCTGGATTCCCTCTGGTATAACACCCTACAGTTACTGTGGACGGGGGGGCGGGGGGGTTAGCCACAACCTCTGCAACTGTTGGGGTCTCCTCAGTGGGTAAAGGAGAGCCACACTTGTTGGTCCCACGAGAGGGAACAGGGAAGACTTCCCTGTTTGGTCAGAATGTTATGGCCATCCCTAGGGAAGCTGCTGCTGCCATTAATAATACTGTTGGCCCCATTTTTCCTGTCAAAAAGTAACAGAAAACTAAACCTGTATCTACTCGACACATTTCCTTAGACAAGAGGGGAGTGCTGGACACAGTTCCTCCTTCCCAGGTTGGGAAATATGTTATTGCCAAAGAAAGAAAAGGGTTTGGAGACCAGTTTTGGATCTGTCTTTCTTACACCTGTTTGTGATAGTGCCTAAGTTGAAAATGCTGTCACTTCACAAACCTCTTAATACTACTTTCTCATTTAATTTTCCTGTTAACACTAGATTTAAAAGATGCTATTCATCACATCCTCATTTATTCAGACTTCAGGTGTTTCCTAATGTGTGTGTGTGTGTGTGTGTGTGTGTGTGTGTGTGTGTGTGTGTGTGTGTGTGTGTGTGTGTGTGTGTGTGTGTGTGTGTGTCTATATCACATTATCAGTTGTCTGCCTTACCCTCTGGACTGTCCACTGCACCAAGACTGTTGACAAGTCTAGCTCCATCTGTAGCTCATTACAGGCTACAGGGTATCCATATTTAGATGTCTTGCTTATCTTTGCAGAGTCTTTTTCAAAGTGTCAAGAATTTCTGACGTGGGTAAGAGAAGTCTTACATAAGCTGAGATTCCAAAAGAACAATGAAAAGTCTTTTTTGACTCCTTCACAAAGCTTTGTGCTCCTGAGGTGTCAGCTAGACAACTCAATTCAAACAGCTGTTCTTCCACAGGAAAAATAGATCTAGTTCTAAGGTTTTCCACTCAGACGTAGGTCACTGTGAGACAACAGTTCAGGATTTTGGGTCTTGCGGCAGATATGATTCTCATGATACCCATAATAAGACTCCACATGAGAAAGATACAATAGTATCTGAAGTCTCTTTGGTCCCAACACCAGCATGTTTTGTCTTTTCATATCCCAGTGTTGGGGTTTGTCAGAAGAGAAATCACTTGGTGGAGGCAGCAAGTATCCATAAATCTAGGTCTCCCCTTCTCCCTCCCTGCTCAAAAGCAGACACCACTAACTTCTCAGACTTTACTTGGGGAGCAGTTTCAGGAGGGTTAAAAGCACACTGTGTGCAGGTCACCAAGGGCAGATTGCAAGCATATATATATATATATATATATATATATATATATATAATGTGTGTGTGTGTGTGTGTGTGTGTGTGTGTGTATATATATATATATATATATATATATATATATATATATATATATATATATATGAGAGAGAGAGATATATATAGAGATAGATATATGTAGATGTAAAAAAAAAACAGAGGCTTGCCCTGATTTAAGGCACTCAATTCTCTGAATCTTCTTTGATCCCTGAACTTCAGGTTGCCACAGACAATACCACAGTCATGTGGTACATCAACAAGCAAGGGTTAACCAGGTCATACCGCTTTTCCAGACTAGCCAAGTTATCTTGGGATATAGCTTCACGGCACAAACCTACAGGCATTCTACATTTTGTCAGAACAAAATTGTGTAACAGACAAGCTCATCAGGACAGGGGCAGACCCTCAGGAATGGAAACTAGATCAGAGGGTCTTCTAAGATTTGATCTATTTATGGAGAGTTCCGCAAGTAGACCTTTTTGCCTCCTCTCTGAACAATCAACCAGTAAGATTCTGCTCCAGGACTGTGTGCAAGAAGGCCTGGAAAACTGATGCTTTTTCCTTTCCTTGGACTGGGTTGCTCTATGCTTCTTCTTTCTACTCATGTCCAGGAAGCTTCTGAAGATTGAGAATCCCCCCAAGATCATTGTGGTGACGCTTTTGTGGCCCAGGCAACAATGGATGTCCTGATTGAAATGACTGTTAAGAGTATTCCTACTCTGAGTTATGACCGCTGATGTCTGGCGAGGGTACCAATACTTTATTTCCCAGGATTGTAGGTCTGACATGTGACTGTAGCACACAGGTTCATAGGTAGGTACTAGACTATCAGCCCTAGGGACTATACAAGCCTAGCCATAACGATTCCCTGGCTATTGCTTCCCACAAATATTTACTTTCCTGGACCCCTGTCTAGCAGGGCTACTGATGTGATCCCTGGGGTGAATTTCATATCTCCTTTCCAATCTTCAAGGCTCTTCTTGAAGAGGGCCATTGAGGTACTCTGCCTGACTTGTATGGGCAGCCTATTCCAGAATATGGGGAGTCTCTGAGTCAGGAACCTATCCCTCCAGCATGTTCTGTTCATCATGATGACAAGGTTAAGATCCCTGGAGCATGTGGCTGGGCGGGATTGGGATTTCTTTTAAGTGTAGCATGTCCCAACAACTCTGGGTTTGACTTTGCCTTGTATGTTAGGCAGAGATCGCCTCTGAGTAGGTGATATGTGACAGAGTATAGCTGGAGTTTCTTTAGACGGTCAGCCTAAGGCATCTGCTTTAGGCCTCTAATTCTTTTTGTGAGGTATTTCTGCGGGCTTACTAGTTGTTGCAGTTGTTTTGTGAGGTACATACAAAATGGGACATTGTATTCTATAATGGGTCTAATGAGGGATAAGTACAGAGGGACAATGACCTCCTTTTTTGTGGATGAAAAGCCCTTAGTGATGAGGTGTGCCACGTAGAAGGATTTTCTAACTCTTGTGGCTATGTGGTTATCAAAGGTGAGACCACTGTCCACCTGTGTCCCTAGGTCTCTTATCATACTTTCAGTGTTTAGTGTACTGCCACCTATGTGGTAGTTCACAAGTGTGTGTTTTTTCTCAGAAGGGACAACTATACATTTTTTGGCATTTAGCTTGAGCCCATGGCTCTGGCACCAGGCATCTGTTTCAGTAAGTCCCTTTTGTAGTATATCCACATCATTTGGGGATTCAGTAATGGCTCCCAGCTTACATTCATTTGCGAACTTTGTAACCCAGAGTCCCTTAGTGTTGGTTTGGACTTCAGAGAAGTAGATGCCAAACAAGAGTAGTCCCAGGACAGAACTCTGCGGTTACACCACTTGTCACTTGTGTCGAGCTGGATTTGGAGTTGGCTACTTTTACAGTGTGTGTTCTGTCAGTAAGCCAGTTTGCAACCCATCAAGTGATGTAGGGATTAATGCCCAGCTTAGTAAGGTTATTTATGATTCTAGTGTGGGGGATAGTGTTGAAAACCTTGGTGAGGTCCAGGCAGGCTGTGTGAACAACCTTACCCTTGTCCACGGCTCTGGAGACTGATTTGAAGAAGTTGATCAGGTTCAGGAGGCAAGATCGGCCCTTCACAAACCCAAACTGGGTGGGGTCCAGTGTTTGAAGGTTGCCAATGTCTTTGTTTATAAGTTCCATGATAGTACATTCCATGGCCTTGCAGATCAGGCTCGTCAGACTGATGGGGGACGGTAGTTCCCGGGATCCATAGTGGATCCCCCCTTGTGGAGTGGGATGACTGTAGCTGTGCGTCACTCTGTGGGCACGAAGCCTGAGGTGAGGATATGATTAAACATGACAGATAGGTGAGGGGCCAATTCATTTTGTAGTTCATGCAGTACACAACCTGGGATGTTGTCTGGTCCCATGGATGCTATTCATGGGAGAAGTGTTTTTTTTTTTTTTAGTGGTCAGTGGGATAGCGAATTGGCATTCTTTCAGTATTGAGATGGGGCCTTTTAGGGTTATCCTATCTAGTGCCATTCTGCTATAGCTCAGAGCACATCTGAGTATTACCATTTAGTTTCTTGACATAGCTGTAGAATGCCTTGTGGTTGTCTTTGGAATCTTTGGCAGTTTTTGTTTTTGTTTTGCTTTGGAAAGATTTTGATTTTTGAGGATTTTCTCAGATTTCTGCTGAGGGAGTTTTTTGAATTTTGTTCTCTTCCTCTTTGCTTTCTGCAACAGTTTCTTCTTTCTATTTGTACAGCTATGGCAGGGGACCAGATTGGCTTCCTTTTTTTTTTCTCATTCTGGTTCTGTTTGGGATGGTGGCTCGTCCATGAGAGAATGTGCTCCTACAGCACCTTAGTGTGTGATTCAACTTCCAGTTCCAGTTCCCATCTGCATGGGTGGGTGTCATGAAGTTTTCTTCTGACTTGAGAAAGCATGAAGGCTTTGAGAGAGAATTTTTTAGAGGTCTCTCTTAAAGGGGGGGGGGGGATGTGTATCAGGGGTGATTTCTTTTGGTCTCTGATGACCAATGAGGGGGGTGTGACTGGTGTGGAGGTGTCTCGATCTCCCATGTTAAATGACCAGGTCTAGAATATATGGTACCCCCTGGTGGGACTATGAATTTGTTGCTCTAGGGCATTGGATTATGAATTCCAAAAACGCACAGGAGTTTTTTTAATGGCAGGGGGGCGGCTAGTTGAAATTGCCCAGTATTAGGGTGTTTGGTTGTATCTGCTGAGACAGTATGAAGACAGAGAGACATTCTCCATCGAGACAAGTTGTATATCTCTGGGATGATACCCTTCAGGTATCGATTGGGGAACCTTCCTTTACCTTTTTAAAGTATTTTGTATACTGGTATTTAATGTCAGCTAGGATGAGTAATTGTGAGTGCAGTAGGCAGATCCTGTACTAAGACTTGCATACCTTGTGTCTCTTCTGTTTAGGAGCAGAGCATTACTACAGGGCCTGTTCCATTTGCCAATTGATTGTATTGAATATGTTGCAATCCAGTATGCCCTCACTGAGTACCTTACTGGAGACCCAATGTCTGGAAGCTTGGTCAACTCCAAAGAGGGCACATCCCGCTTCCCCAGATATACCTTTACCACTAAAGGAAAAGCTTAAAAGACCTAGGTCGAAGAATCAGCTGGGTCTTTTAGATTCCAGCATACCCATTGAGGTTTCAGAACCTGCAGTACATCCAGTTCCATCTCGGATGCCTTCTACTGAGGCCCCACCGAAGGTTGGTACGGCGTCAAAGGACCTTACAACTGAGGAATCCACAGGAAAAGCTGAACTGCGAATTATCATCTCGGGGGGCAGAGGGATTTCCTCATGGTTACTGATTTAAGGAAGAGATCACACAAAAACTTACTGAGGTACGTCTGGGATCTGAACCACCACACTTGCTTTATTCAGAGGTCATGCCAAAAATGAAGCTTCAAAAAACTGAATGTGTAACTTTTCCCACTCCTCCTCCTAAGTAGAAGAAATAGACTTTCCTCAAAGCTTGCTCAAGGCCATTTTGACCATGAACCCCCTTTTTCTTCCCAGCCCCTTCTCCCCACTCCTCAAAAGGTTGCTGTGGATTCATCTTCCTCTGAAGAAGAGGAGGCTTTTCATTTGGATTGTTCCCTTCCCAAACCATTCTCCTGGATAAGTACCTTCTGATGATGAAGAGTCCCTCTCTCTCCTGACTCGCCTGTGGAAGAAGCTTCTTTGGACAGAGAATATTGAACATGATGAAGCATTCTGAGTGGGATTCTAGGCAGATTGCAGTTGCAGAAAAGATACTACAACCTCTTGGAAATTGACATTCCTGCTTCTTTTCCATTTCCTCCTGTTCTTGAGGCATTCTTGGATGCATTTCTATCCACCTCTGCTACCCTTGACTCACAGCTCCCTGCCCCCAAAAGGCCAGTCAGATTTTATAAAGTCTCCTATGATCTCAAGTTCTTATCTTTAATGGACTCTTTAGTGCCCCTCTCTTCTGATAAACCGTCTACGCACCTTCTTAATGCCAGTGCCGTCCCTTAAGACAAAGCAGTGCTGTGGATAGGTGGGGTAAAAAGTTTATACCTCCTCGACATTGGCATTCAGGGCTGTCCGTTACCAAACTGAAATGACAAAGTGTTTGTTATCCATCCTTAATTCCTTAAATAAGGTAGTGGTGGTGGATTCACAAGGAATTGATTCAAGACTGCAAATGATCTGTGTTTCACTGTTGCAGTCCTAACTAATGGGATTTCTTGCCTTGGAAGCCCTTGACCAGCAAGACTACCAGAGAATTTCTTCCTTCTCCTAAAGCCAGTGGACACCCTGACTGACTTTTAAGATATCCGGGTGTAAAGGGAGTCAGCCAGCGCTATAACCTGAGCTGTTCTTCCATTTGACTCTTACTGTATTCAGTACACGGAGGATCCCCTGCCAAAGGGCCCAAAAGTCCACCCAGTATACCAAAGCCTTTAGGTTGCTTTAAAGTATGCCATATATCATGCGCATGCTCCTCGCTTAGCATAGGGCATAAAGGTGACATCCGGGTGTACCATCCTTAGGGTTTCTTTGGTGCCAGTCTGAATGCCTTTTCCATTGCTAGTTCACTAAGCCTTTACAGATAAGTGCCTCATTGGGGTTTTGTTGTATTATCTTTTACTATTTTCTTGCTTGTGGGGTTTCCAAGAAGGGTAAATGCCAGTGAGGGAGACGGATTCCCCATAAAGACTGTTGCGAACAGTGTCTGTTTTCCCTTGGTGCTTCACATAACCGTACGTCCTGTTCAGTCTGTCAGGCCTTTGTTCCCAAGACCCTCTGTAGTATTATTTCTTCTTTGATGCTTTATCTTGAGAATTAACATATTAAGCTTCTTGCTAAAGACACAGTGGAGGGAAGTTCCTTCTGTGAGGGACACCCTTCCATGGCGAAGGCAGTCAAGAAATCTAGGCTGGAATCTTCTGCTGTACAGCCTCCACCAGACAAGTGAAAGCCCGGAAGTTCACCTGGCTTTATTGTTAGTCTTCTGCCATGACTTGGTGGCTGGTGGGGATCTGAACTTAGGCACATCTGAGGAGGCATTGCAGATGTCTGCTTCGGACGTTCAGGACAAAACCCGGCTGATTATGTTCAAGGGGCATAGGGGTGTTCCTCAAATTTTGGTCAGACAAGTCCCAGCTACAATTATTGAATGCTGTCTACGGTCAGAGCCTTCTTACTTTTATAAGGCAGACGTCCCATTAAAGAAAAAGTAGAAAACTAAACATATTTCTCCAGCTCCTAAGGATCCACAGAGTGAATGACGGTTATTCACACGGGGGTTGTTAAGTGCTTTGTTGGCTTTAAAACCTTCTCAGGGAGTCTCTGTTCCATTCCCCCACCCCTTGGTCCTCACCCCCCCTCTTAAGAGACCCAGAGAACAGGATTCCTGTGAAGAGGAGGCAGATTCAGACGAGGAAGCTATTGCTTACTCCTCCCATATTCTCTCTCCTTTGGATTATGGATCCAAGGAAGAGGAGTCTACTAGTCCTAATACTCCCTTTGAAGAGATTTCTTTTGGGGAGACAATATCTAGAATGATGAGGTTTTTTTAAATGGGATCTGTGCTCAAGTGTCTTGAGATACAAAAAGGGTATTATAAGCTTCTGCAGATGGATTGTACTAAACCTTCTGCTGTCCCTCCTGTTTTGGCTGCTTTGTTGAATGCCTTTTCTAATGCCTCTAAGGCTCATGACTCTCAGCCCCCTGTCCCCAAGAAACCTAAGGTGCCCGAGAACTGTAAATTTTTGTGTAAGTGCCCTTCTGCTGACCCATTGGTGGTGTCTGTGCCTTCTGACAAGCCATCTCTGTTGCTTCCTTCTCCGAACTTTTACTGCCTTCTGATAAAGATAGCAGAACTATGGACAGGTTAGGTAAAAAGGCTTATACCGCTGCCATCTTAGCTTTTAGGGCTGTCAGTTATCAGACCCACATGCCAGTTACTTGTTGGCTCTTCTTTCCAAGGCCTGTCAGATGATTTCTAATCTTCCTGACTCTGAAGGGAAGACTTCTGCTTTTTCCCTGTTAGGGACTTCCTCCCAGTTGACTCGCCATTCCATCAAGTGTAGTTATGATACAGCAGTTGCTACCTCCAGGACTGCTGCTTTTGGATCTGTGATGATGATGCATTCTTGGCTTCAACTTCAACCTTTGCCTGATGATATCAAGACTAAGTGGATAAGATGCACTTCTCTGTAATAAACACTGGTTTGGCGAAGCTGCTGATGATTTATTTAAATCCCTTCAGGATAAGGGCAAGGATTTACAGGAACTTAAACACACTTGTGTTGTCTGTCCTTAAATTTTTCAGATAAAATACCCCACCCAATAAGCCAGCCTTTGTTCTTAGGCAGTCTAGTCCCCCTCCCAAGGGTAAAAAAGTTGGGAAGCGGGATCCTCCTGCTAAGGCTACTCAGAATTCTGGGCCTCAGAAGGGTGCTTTTCCTGATAAACCAGGTGCTGTCTGACTATCCTGTTCTTCCCAGCTACTTTCCTCTATACCTTTGTCTTTCTCTCTCTCTCTTCCTGCTTGGTTAAATATTACTCAGGACTCCTAGGTTCTGTCACTTATCCCCTAGGGGTATTTCATTGTCTGGAAGGCTCTTCCCCTTTTTATGGGAATCCCTCAGCCCCCTCAAGATCAGCTGCCCTCTATTCCAGGGGTGCTTCAAGATCTCTTGGCTCAGGATACCATTCAGGAGGTCCCAGTATCCCAAAGGGGAGGACTTGGAGACCAATTCTAGACCTCTTTCATCTAAACACTTTTCTGATGGTTCCATTTTTTCAAATGATGTACCTTTAGACTTTGTTTCCTCTTTTGCTTCCTCAGGCTTATATGGTGTCACTGGACCTAAAGGTTGCGTATCTCCATATCTCTATTCATCCCCTTTTCAGGAAATTTTTACATTTCTCAGTTGCATCCTGGCATTTTCAGTTCTCTGCTTTGTCCTTTGGCCTTTCTACTTCCCCAATGGTATTCACCATATGCCTCATTCCTGTAATTATTTTTTCCAGGCTGAAGGGGATCCAAGTATTTCCCTACTTGGGTGATCTCCTGTTTTGGGCATCCTCTCCAGACATCTTATTACAAAATCTCCATTTTGCTGTTTCCTCTTCTACAAAGCCTAAGGTTCACTATAAATTTCAAAAAGTCCTTTATGTCTTCTTCTCAGGATCATATCTTTCTGGGGTGCAAGATCCAGACCGTGCCTATGCTGGCATCCCTGCCTCCTCATAAGGCCCTGGCTCTCATATTCTTTTTTTCATTCCCTTCTTCCTCTGGCTTCAGTGACAGCCAGGGAATTTCGGAGAGCTGTGGGGTTCATGGCCTCCACCATTCTGATAATCCCACTGACCAAACTTCACATGAGGAATTTTCATTGGTTTCTGATGTCAGTTTGGCTTCAACATGCTCATTCCTTCGAATCTGTAGTTCTTCTCCTGCCTTGTCTCAAGAAGAACTTCAGTGGTGGATTCAGCAGTTGACTTTCAATCCAGGGCTGCCTTTTCATTTCCCTATTCCCTTTCAGGAGCTGTTCACAGATGCTTCAGATGTGGGATGAGGAGCAGTATTTGTCTCCCTAAAGGTACAGGGAGCATACCTCTCAACTACTTAGAGCAAGGAATATGGACAAGGCCATGAATAAAAGTGGGACAAAGGCCCAAAAATAGGGGCAATGTTTAAATATTGCTCTTATAAGCGTGGAAAGTTGATAAAAGAACATGTTTTACATTAGCATGAATTTTCTGAGTGGTATGAAGTCTGAAATGCAAATGTCTTTCATTAGTTTTTAATTTCTGTCTTTAATGATTTGCCACTAATTTGCCAGAAAACCACAATTTTATGAAAAACAGACCCAAAAGTACGAGGTAAAATCTGGACATTCTGCAAAAATCTGTATATTTGAGAGGTATGACAGGGAGTCTGGTCACCTCATCTGCAGAAGGAACACGCCAATGTCAAAGAGATGAGAGCTCTTCTGCTGGCTCTTCAGACTTTTCATCCTGTCTTCTTCTCAGGACTTCTCAAGGTGTATACAGGCAATGCCACGGTGATGTGGTATGTCAACAAATGGGGGGGGGGGGGGTTTGTCCCATCTTCTTTGCCGGTTGGCAGTCCTAGTGTTGGAGCTGGCTATACATTATCAGATTACTCTTCAGGCAGTCTACATTCCCTCAGAACAAAACATTGTGGCAGATTCCCTGAGCAAGTCCATAACTCAGTCCCCCAATTGGATGCTTCTCACAGGGATATGTTTCTGGACATTGTCCACCAGTGGGGGGTACTGATCAAATAGATCTTTTTTCCTTCCCTCTGAACAGACAACTTCCTCTGTTTTGTGCCAGAGTCTCAGGTCCTCCGGTTTGGAAGGTGGATGCCCTGTCTTTTTCTTGGAAGGGGATGTTTCTTTATGCCCTCTCTCCCCTTCCTCTCGTTCCAAAAGTCCTATTCAAAATGCAGCAGGGTGCTCCCAAAATCTTGTTGGTGACTTCCTTTTGACTGAGACAGCATTGGTCCCCCCTTCTGTATTTAGCCAAGAGCAGTCATCACAAGTTAACTCACAGGATGGACCTACTCTCACAAAACAAGGGGTCTCTCATCTGTACCCACTTGTCAACTCCTCAACAGACACTATGGGTGATAGGATTTTGTTTCCACATAGATACCTTTTTTCTGAGGACGTGCTTAGGATCCTGCAGGAGGCCAGGAAACAAGTACTAGGAAATCCTACTTATCCCAATGGAACAGGTTTTCTGTTTGGTATTTTTCTCGTAACCTGGATCCACTTTCTGTGGATGTTCCTTTGGTTCTTTATCTGTGTGAAATGCTTAATGCTGGGTTGGCTTATTCTTTTGTGAAGGCCCACTTATCTATCTCTGCTTGTCTGCTGTTATCAGCTCCTTTAGCTTCTAGATTTCAAACTAAATATCTTAAAGGCGTCCTTCATATTAGACCTTCAAGGAAGCCTGTTCCTCCTCCATGGGATCTGAATTTTGTTTTGGAAAAATTGACCCAAGCTCCTTTTGAGCCTGCAGCTTCAGCTTCCTTGCAGCTTTGCTTGTGGAAAAGTGTACGTTTGTTAGTCTTACTTCTGCCAGACAGCTGAGCTTCAAGCCCATATGGCTTGTCCTCCTTTTCTGGTGTTTCATAAGGACAGGGTGTTCTTGCATACTAATCCTTCTTTTATGCCCAAGGTGGTGAATGAGTTGTCCCTTAATCATTGTGCTCATTTGTCCACTTTTTTCCCTTCTCGGCAATCTGCAAGTGATGAGGTGCTGCACACACTGGATGTGCATAGACAATTCAGATTTTATTTGGATAAGACTAAGCCTATTAGAAAATCTGATCAGCTCTTTGTTTCCTTTCATCCTAGGTCTTTAGGATTAGCTGTGCCAAAGCAGACTATTTCTTCTTGGATCTGTAAAGTTATTTATTTTGTATTCCTTTCATGGTAAAAGCATTCCTTATTGTGTTAAGGCTCATTCTACCAGAGCTGTGACTTGCTTTTTTCAAGGAGCTGGCTACTAACTCTATTCTAAAGGCAGCTACTTGGACTTCTGTGCATACATTTACCAAGCACTGCAAATTGGATGGAATTTCCAGAGCTAGAGCTGTTTTTGCTAGGGCCATCCTTCATGGCTTTCTAGAGGGCTCTGATGATCCTTCCTCCTCCATCGAGTCTTCCTGAGCTTTGGCAGTCTCCCTAGTGTAATCAATATTGCAACAGCGAAATGGAAGGACATAGTACAGTTGTGTAAAGTCTTAGATGTCCTCCTCTTCACTGTTGCAGTATTCCCTCCCTCCCTCCTCCCCCAGTCTATTTCTCTTGTGGATGTATTGACTACCCATTTTTTCCTTGGATTGGCGTTCCTACTGCGGCTCTCAGTTCTGAGTATTAGGTACATCTGGACATCTCCTTGGTTACCACAGGGCATAAAGGTGCATACACTTAATGTATGGTGTACGTTTAAAGCAACCTAAAGGCTTTGGTATACTGGCCGGACATTGAGCCATCCTTGGCAGGGAATCCCCAGTATGATGAATACTACAGTAGTGAAAGGAGAGTGTCTAATGTTATGGTAAGATTTTACATAACTGTACTTTTTCTTGCCATCAGAGCCCGAAGCAGTGTGTTAGTCATTGCATCGGTTCGCACCAGGGAAAGAAGACTTCTAAAGCTAGGTACCCCATTGGGGACCTTTTCATATGTTTCTTGAGTAAAGTCAGTGGAATGTTAATAACGGTCTCTGCTGCGGAGAGCAGATGTCATACAGGGACTTTCACTTTTTTTGTGCAACTTGTTTAGGCTCGGAACACAGCATACCTGTCGGTTCTTTGCCCATTTTAACAGTATGGCGATCAAGTGCTGGGCTTAGATTTTAGCTAAGCACTTTGTACTAGAAGGCCCTAAATATTTTTGCTAATGTCTGCTGGTCAGGCCAAGGTTGATCTCCATATGCATAAGAAGGAAAAGCGTCCAAAACATAGGGTACCGGGTGACACTCGTTCGCCATCTGCCAGTCCACCTAGGCTTGCTGTCAAAGAATGAAAGATACTTTTGCAGTCCCCTCCAGTGACTGAGCTTTGGCACAGGCCTCTCTCAAGACCCATTCAGAGTCCAGTATGGTACCTGGTCCATCTACTGCATCCAGCTTGCCCCAGCTAATGCCTACTGGCTACCACTCCCAAATTCAGGCCTATTAACAGGACCCAGATAGATTGGCTGAAGGCTTGATTATCATAGTCGGATACAGATGCCTGTCCCTCCAAGTTCTGCCCCCTGAATCTTTTTATAGTAAAAGGAAAAGCCTTTCTAAAAGGGGTGGCCACTGAAGATATTTTGGAAGCTGCTACTTGGTCTTCTGTGCATACCTTCACCAAGTATTTTCACCTTACTACCTTCTCCTAGTCAAGAGCAGGTTTTGCCACCTCGGTCTTACAGGGCATCTTCTCTCTATAAAGCTTTCCATTCACCCTCTTATCAGATTTGGGAGTCATTCCATCAGCTAAGACTGCAGCAGTAAAAATGAAGAATTTGGTACACTTAACATAAACCGTTGTATTCATTGTTGCAGTAGTCTTTCCATCCTTCCCCTCTTGCCCCATAAGGTTGGGGTGGGCATTTTTGTCTTTAGTTCCAGGTTGATACCTTCTCCATTCTTTTCTGTTCAGACTAGATTCTGACCTATACTCTGGAGTTTCCAGGGCTAAGGCCCCTGACTTTAGGGATCAGCTAGAGGCTCTTTATGTTGGGGACAAGTAAGTACTGAGGATGTTCTTCGTGTTTCACTGTTGCAGTCATCACCTGTGGGTTATCCCTGCTGCAGTAGCCCTCGGCCGGCCCGAATACCAGTCAATGTTTTTGTGCTTCGGCTGTTGTCACTTGCTGACTGACATCAGGTCGTCAGTGCTGTAAAGCAAGGCAGCAGATGCCATTACATCAGTCTTTCTTGCCGCGGAGCCCATAGCAAAAGCAGTTCACAAGTCTGCCGGTCGGTCGCTACCAGAGTTTAAATTATAGCTGAAAACGTCTAAAGCCAAGTACCCCATTGGGGATTCTTTTTTGTTGTACTAACCAATGTCAGAAAAAGTTAACAATTGTCTCACCTGTGGAAAGCAGATCCCACACCGAGACTTCCATTCAAACTGCGTCACTTGTTTAGGCCCAGACCACAACGTCCCCTGATATTCTTCATGTTTCACTGTTGCAGTCATCACATTTGTGTTGTTGCTGCCAGGGTAGCCCTCAGTCGGCCCAAATACCAGCGGCTTAGTATTAATGAGTCTGTTGCTGTCGCTCCAGGACTGATGTCAGGTTATCAGTGATATAAAATCAGGCAGCCGACGCCATTACATCAGTCTTTCTTGCCGAGGAGCCCGAAGCAGAAGCAGTTTGCACAACTGCCGGTCGGCCGCTACCTGAGTTTTTAATTTCCGAACTGAAATTGAAGTCTTCTAAAGCTAAGTACCCCAGTGATCCTTTTTTCTTGCTCTAACTGATGTCAGAAAAAGTTAATAATTGTCTTACCTGTGGAAAGCAAATACCACACAGAGACTTTCATTCTTACAGCATCACCTGTTTAGGCCCAGACCACGACGTCCCCTGCTGTCACTTTTGTGCTTTGTTTGATGCCAGAACTGTACGTCGTCGGGCCCTTATTGTAGCTAGATATTTTCGCGCTCAGTCCTCTAATTCCGATATGGCTTCAGTAAGCCATCCGACAACCTATCTTCTGAAAAAACGTAAGGATAAAGACAGAGACAGATCGCACAGGTCCAAAACTGCCAACAACGCTTCCGTTAAGCTAGTCATCAGTTCTCAGGTCCTCAGTGAGACGCTTTTGCAGCCCCTGATGCCCAGTTCTGTGGATTCGCAGGCCGCTACCAAGACCCTTTCGGAGTCCGATATGCCACGAGACTCCTCTTCTACTAAGGATCCTGTGGATGTCTCTACCTTGGATGGGTCCAGAGGCGCTGATCAGGCACTAGCTTCTGAGGAAGTACTTCACACTACCGATACTCGACACAGACTGACTTCTTTCGCGTCTTTAGTTATTTTGAAAACAACTGAGTTTCTAAGGCCCAGGGTATGAACCACACCCAAAAAAAAGATGACCCAAGCTCAGGCACCTGCTTCCTTGCTTCAGTCTCAAATGCTTAAAATGGCAGAAAACCTTATCAATGCTTATCATAGGAAGCCAGGCTACCCCTTCCAAAAGAAAGAGACTTGTCCCCAGTAGTTTTTTTCTGAACAGGAGTCCGATGACTCTGATGCATCTGAGTATGAAGATATGCAACCTCTCTCTGCTTATGAGGATTCTGATGCACAGGAATCCATCCCTTCAACCTCTCCACCCGAGGATTTTTCCTTTGGGAACACCCTACATACTGTAAGGGAGCATTTCCAATGGAAATGTCAGGACAATCCTCAGTCAAAGAGACTCTGGGAATTCTTAGATCTTCCACAGCACAGACCTCTGTCCATTCCTCCTGTCCTGGATGTGTCCTGGATGTTGTGGATGATGTTTTTATAGAATCCATTCTGACCCCTGACACCCTCCCTCCTGCTCCCAGGAAACCTGACAGGTAGTAGAGTCCCTGACTCTCACAAATTTCTTTTCACAAATCCTACTGCTGACCCAGAAGTCATCTCTCAAGGACCTAAAGGAATCAAAGCAACTTCAGCTAAGAATCCCACCCCCTCAGATAGGGATTCCCGAGCATTAGGCCAAATGGGGTAAAAAAGTATACATTTCTGCTACTCTTGCTATTAGAGCATTACATTGTCAGTTCCATATGCTGAAATACCAGCAACATACCATGGAACTCCTCAAACAAAAAAAATATCTTTTCTCTGCTTGTGCAGAAAATAGTTACAAGAGTTAATCCGTTCTGCAAGTCATGTAACTAAGCACACCTTACAATGTGGTTTTGACGCCCTAGAAGCATCTTGCAGAGCAGCAGTCACTGGTTCTGTCCTTAGAGGGCATGTTTGGCTTAAGGAACAGACCTTGTCAGACCATGTCAAATACAAATTATTGGTCGCACCCTTGCACAAAGACAACTTATTTGGCACCAAGGCAGAAGAGGTCTTAAAAAAGATGGAAGAAAAAGCTAAATCTATGCAGACAGTTAATGATTTCCTACAGGTCCAGCCCCCGAGGTTCAGTATTCATGGAATTTATTGTCAAAACCAACAAAAAAACGTATCAAAAGTTTGTTGGATGAACTTGATAAATTGAATGAGGCTTTAGTTAACGATTTATTGTTTGATGTTAACACTGCTAATTATGAAAATGTTTTTGATAAGGTTGAAAAAAATGTGACTATAAATTTAGAAAGGAAAAGTAAGAAATTAAGAGATGACTTAGACTATTCAAGAAATGAAGTATACTCTTTACCGAAGTTTTTTTGTCCAACGCCATTAAAGGAAATAATGTTGATTCTTCTAAGGATACAAGGGGAAGGGGGATGATTAACGACTTGGTGGGGGAATGTGTTCAAAATGACATTGACCGTTATCAAGATTTTAGTTCGATCACCCTCATGATGATTATGACACCAAGTATCCCCCTTTAAGAAGATCTGAACGAATTGAGAATAGGAACAGACAAAAGACTTTTTTAGGTTTTCAAAATCCCCCCAGAGGGAAAACTGGGGGAGGAACAGGGGTGGACACAATTACACCCGCAGGTGATAGTGAGCACTGATAGTCACAGTGACATCCATGTTGAAGGTAATTGTGTGTCATTTGGAGGTTACAATATTTTTAATTACACAGATTATGAAATTGACCACATATTTTCTTTTCTATTTTTAACAGAGGTTTCAAATTTGTTCCTAGTTTTAAGTTGGACATGGTTGATGCTATTACGGAGCTTAGGTTATATTCAAGGAGGTTAAATTTTAAAGTTTTTTTTATGAAGGACAGGAAGTCACTTCTCAGGAGCAAAGTTTGAGGAAAAAGTGCATTTTCAGTCCCCCTTTGCACCCTATTGTGCAAGCTTTCGAATGTGATATCCATGGTGAATTGAGTGCAACTAACAAAAAGATTAAACATTTTAATTTTAACAAGGAAGAACAACAATTGATGGTCAGACTTGGACAGTATAATTCAATCAGAATTATGAAGCCTGACAAGGGAGGGAGAGTAGTTTTATTTAACACTGTTGATTGTTAATCAACTGACTGGAATTTTTTCTGATACTGATAAATATCAAGTAGCCTCTCGTAATGAGGCCATTATAGCTCATAGGAAGATTCAGCTTTTTTTTAGAGAACTCTGTGTTCCAGAATGCTATTTCTGAAGATTTGTTTGATTTTTTTGAGATCTGAACATCCTACAACCCCTATGGCCTTTGGGATTCCAAAGGTACATAAGTCAATTGAACAACCACCTTTCAGGGCATGGCCGGCCTTAGGCATAGGTGAACTAGGCAACTGCCTAGGGCGCCGTACAAGCCAGCCTCACAAAGGGTGCAATTTTATTTACTTACTTTCTTCTTTAACATTTGAAATTTCTGTTCTTCACGTCTTACCGCCACATACTGTAGCGTTTGCGCCCTCCCCCCACTTCAGTAGTCCAAAGCAAAATTCGCATAGCACAGTTCCCTGCTGTGTTTTTCCATTCCCTCCCCCCTGCACCTATGCGATCAGTCAGTGGCTAAAGCATCCAATCCATGATGCTTTCATACCACTGACGTCCCTGGCTACTGCTCCAATGGATAGAATAAAACTCTGATCACGCCTGCCTCTCATCCCTTTCTTCATTAACTAGATAGAGGTGGGCAAATCTATTGGATTTCTTATTTCTCCTGAACTGGACATGCATGAATTGGCAGCCTGATTCTCTTGACCACAGGTAGACAAAAGCAACTTTATTTTAAATTTTTGGTAGTGTGCTTTCCTTACGGTAAGCGAGTCTGATTATGAAATTATTTGCTCAGCTCATTTTACGTGCAGCGCAGTTGAAGAGAAACATCTGCAGGCAGCTGGTAATTCTGATCATTTATTTTTATCAGTTCTTTTTCTTTTCTGGCAAGACCCATTAGGTAATCTATAGTGCAGCCTATGTTTCTCAACATCTGTACCTCGTGTGAATCTTGGCAGGTAACAAAAAAAATAAAAATATTTAAAATCTATCCTATTGGTCCCTCCATCATTTTAGGCTTTATCCAGATTCTTGCACTAAGAGGTAAGTTAAGAAAAATCGATTAAAAAACCGTTACAATCAGAGTAGCAGTTAGGAATTTTTCTTATTTTTTTTCTACGATTCCTTCAGTGGGTAAGAAGAATGTAACTCTTCGGAATCGGATTGTGAAAACCAATATATTCCATCTGTACCCACAGTCACCAAACTGAAAGTATAGAGTGGTGTATTTTTAAGAAAAAGAAAAGAAAAACTGGTAGTATATAACCAAACTTGGTTGTAAAACTCCCACACGTTTCTTTTATCATTTCGTTGCCCATGCTTTAGTTTAATATAAAAATCAAACACTCTGTAAAGTGTTATTAATATTAGCTAACATTTTTTTGCTTACGAAAGACGTCACATAAAGTTAGCTTTACCTCTAAGCATAGACATTATCAAGCGTATAAGGTCACTGAGTTACCAGATACTGAGCCAGACAGCCGAAGGTTAATAGACAGTCCACTGTGCCTTTCCTTTCCACCTCTGTCACAGTCGGAAATCTCAGCCTTAAAAAGGGAACCAAGACCTTTATGCTTAACAGGGTCTGGAAAAATCTGTTCCTTTTTTAAGATAATTAAGCTGGAAAATAATGAAGCATGCTGCACGCATGCACTTGAGTTTAAATTTAATTTATTCAAAATGCTGTTGTGTGCTGCTGTGAGATATGGCTAAGAGAATGCAGTCAGTCAGTATTGCCAAAGATTAGTTTCATAACTCTCACTGAACTGCATTTTGAATATGTTTGTTAATAGAACTACAAGCTTGAATTCAAAATGCAGTTCGGTAAGTTATAAAAATAATGTTTGGCAATACTGACTGACTGCATTCTTTAGTTATTTAAAAATATCCACGATTTTAATACTTTGCCCCCACCCCCTTATTTTTCACTTTGTCTAGAATTCTAAGCAAAGAAGTTGAGACGCTTGCAAGTGAGCCTGCTCTTTTGTGGTCGAAGGTCAATTGGCAGGAAAACCTGGAAGTAGGGGTTATGATCTTAGAATTCTGAGTTTCCTGTGGGATGCACCAAGACTAACCTAGGTGGTACTGCAATACCTGATATTGTTTGTGCACATGGGTATCGTTCAGGTCTACAGTGGGATGTTTAAATGATATGCATGTTGAGATTTTATGGTTTTAATTTCAAAGGCTGCTAGGTAAGCTTGCTGACTGCAATGGGTAGTCCCTATGTGTTGTATTCTAGGGAGATGCTGTGTTTGTTTTACTAGTTTTAGTACATTGTCCAAAAGGAGCCACTTTTCATTTAAAAGCAGTTCCCAAGAGTGGTCACGAGTTCAGGAAAATTGGCTAAGCATTGGAGACCCCCTCCCCCAAACACACATTTTTACCTCTTTGTTAATTTTATGTTGCTGACATTGTTGAACATTTATAGCATATTCTAATTTTGATCCTAGATTTGCTGTGGTGATAACTGTCTTTCTAATGATGGAGGCATGTTTTTGTCTTCAAAGTATTTGACTTATTTATTGGACATAATCTAGACAGCAATTGGAATGGATAGGCATACTACAGTTTTGGTCTAGGGGCTAGCAATGCATTTGGGTTGCAGGTCTATTTATGAACGAGGTGTGTGAAGGAAAGATATTGATAGTTTTCTACCATTTACCCAGGACTTTGTTTTCCTACTTTTGCAAATATCCAGTGAAAGGCAAACTAGTATACTTTACTGTAAGAGCCTTTGCATTAATACCTGTACTGCTGCAGTTTCAGTTTTTTTGGTCTCCAGTGTAAGTTGCAAATGTTTAGTAGACCTGACATGGGCAAGAACTGAATAAATGGCACATGAAAGGTGATCTAAGGTTATCAGAGATGCAACATCACACAGTCTGTTACAATGTTTTGCACAGAGTGGTGTCACCACCAGCCCGCACATGGTCAGGTTGCTACTTGCTCGAGAATTAAGCACATAGCTAAAACCCCTGCCAGTAACATACTATAAAATTCCCTCTCTACCAGGTTTGTAGAGCTACTCTGCAAAATAACATAAGAAGATGGCAGCATTTAGGTAATTTATCCCAGTAAGATGCCCAAACGTGTAAGCTGCTATAACTGGGAGGAGGGAGGGAGTTCACTAAGCATTGTGCTACTTTCTGTGGTCTGATTGGGGTCCTGAGAATGGCTGGATTTGTTCTGTTTTTACCATTTATTTGTCTTCAACTGTAAGCTAGTGTAAACCAGGAGCAGGGGGAGGTTGCTATACATTTTGTTAGGGTGGTGAGAATGTCTGGATTTGTGTTGACCAGTTTCCTCTGGCTGTACATGTAACGCATCTGGAGTGAGCAAATTTGCAAAATGATGTAGTGAGGCAGAACCAAGCAATCAGCTCAGCGCGGATGCACAAACTGGCATTTTTGGGTTGCTTGCATGCATTGCCTGTGTAGGTAAATGAATGCAGGTTTGATAGATGCAAAAGTAGTTTCTGTAAGCAAATTCTAGGCAAACTTATTGAAAATTCCCAGCCTGCATTCTCAGTGATGTAATTGTACTGAAGTAGAAGAGATGTGAGTTTTTGTGGAAATTGCTACATAATTTGACCAGTGTAAGCTATGTAACAAGGTGACCAATCCCACAGTGCTCAGTGACTGCATCATGCTATAGCCATTTTGCAACCAGCCTGTATATGGTGTCAGTATTTCCACAGAATGTCCAGATTGTTGCCTTATTTTTTGTTTGTTTTTCAAAAAATTGTGGTTTTGTGGCAAATCATTAAAGATTGAAGTTTGAAAATGACAGGCATGAGTTTCAGAATCCATACCCTTTAGAAAATTCATGTTAATGCAAAACCTGTTACTCTAAAAGCTTGCTAAGTTTAAGAGCAATATTTAAAAAATTGTCCCATTTTTTAGCGCCTTTGTCCCACTTTTTGTATGGGTTTGTCCAGATTTGTTGCTCTAAGAGGTTGAGAGGTAATGGCCAGTGTGTATGAACAAACGTTGTTGGAGAAAGCATTTCTTTCCATCAAAGGTGAAGTTAATTTGGCAAGCTTCTCCCTTTCCTATCCGATACAATTGCATTAGATAACAGTGAGTAAGCTAAAGGACGCATAATGATGTAGACACGTCTAAAAAGGCAATGGTTTACAAATACCTGTTGTATGGGCTTTCTGTTTCACAAAGTCATTGCCATTCCTTTTCGTGCTAGTTTTGGTGTAGAAATAGATGGTGTGTAGTGGGCTCTTTCATTAAGTTATTACCATTCCTTTTCGTGCTAGTTTTGGTGTAGAAATAGATGGTGTGTAGTGGGCTCTTTCATTAAGTCATTACCATTCCTTTTCGTGCTAGTTTTGATGTAGAAATAGATGGTGTGTAGTGGGCTCTTTCATTATTACCATTCCTTTTCGTGCTAGTTTTGGTGTAGAAATAGATGGTGTGTAGTGGGCTCTTTCATTACATCATTACCATTCCTTTTCATGCTAGTTTTGGTGTAGAAATAGATGGTGTGTAGTGGACTCTTTCATTAAGTTATTACCATTCCTTTTCGTGCTAGTTTTGGTGTAGAAATAGATGGTGTGTAGTGGGCTCTTTCATTAAGTTATTACCATTCCTTTTCGTGCTAGTTTTGGTGTAGAAATAGATGGTGTGTAGTGGGCTCTTTCATTAAGTTATTACCATTCCTTTTCGTGCTAGTTTTGGTGTAGAAATAGATGGTGTGGGCTCTTTCATTAAGTTATTACCATTCCTTTTCGTGCTAGTTTTGGTGTAGAAATAGATGGTGTGGGCTCTTTCATTAAGTTATTACCATTCCTTTTCGTGCTAGTTTTGGTGTAGAAATAGATGGTGTGTAGTGGGCTCTTTCATTAAGTTATTACCATTCCTTTTCATGCTAGTTTTGGTGTAGAAATAGATGGTGTGTAGTGGGCTCTTTCATTAAGTTATTACCATTCGTTTTCGTGCTAGTTTTGGTGTAGAAATAGATGGTGTGTAGTGGGCTCTTTCATTAAGTTATTACCATTTGCTAGTTTTGGTGTAGAAATAGATGGTGTGTAGTGGACTTTTTCATTAAGTCATTACCATTCCTTTTCGTGCTAGTTTTGATGTAGAAATAGATGGTGTGTAGTGGGCTCTCATTAAGTTATTACCATTCCTTTTCATGCTAGTTTTGGTGTAGAAATAGATGGTGTGTAGTGGACTCTTTCATTACGTCATTACCATTCCTTTTCATGCTAGTTTTGGTGTAGAAATAGATGGTGTGTAGTGGGCTCTTTCATTAAGTTATTACCATTCCTTTTCGTGCTAGTTTTGGTGTAGAAATAGATGGTGTGTAGTGGGCTCTTTCATTAAGTTATTACCATTCCTTTCATTGCTAGTTTTAAATTGGTCATTGTAGGCTTTGAGGTCAGTTTAATTATAAATTGTGTGCAATAGAAATCACAGCTTTTTAACACAGTGATGCATATTAGCAGAAGCAGTGTTTATGTACTTTGATGTAACTGTGTAAGTCATACAAATGGAAGTTTAGCATGATAGACAACAGTAGTTATGCATTATACTGAAGTACCACAGCCTGTCTTTGGAATAATCAAAACCTGGAGTGATATACTTTGGTAGCAGTTTTACCTGTCTTGTTTGTAATGTGATATTCCCTGCTGTTAAGATGGCTTTCCATTTTTAGTTTTAACTTTATGTGATAACTAAGAATTGTAATCCTGTCTTTGCCATTTCCTACTCCTGTGTGACTTAACTAGGCACCCAGTTGTATCGTGCTTTCTTTTTATGCAAGAATAACCATGTGGTGATCTTGGTCCTGTTTTAAGGATAGGGGGCCTGGCTCACTGGTTTAGCTTGCAGTTGAATACAGCGCTACCCCATCTTTTTTTTTGGGGGGGGGGCAAAGGAACTGAAATTTAATTACGTATTAACGTTATGTATACTTAACAGCACTCGAGGCACTAACTCAGTTTTTAAATATATTGTAAATCTAACTGCATGGAGTAAGCCACTATAGCTGTTAAATTTCAGTGTGTTGCATGATAGAGTACTTGAGCTGATGTGGTAGTTAAGAACTGCCCTTCCATTGGTGCAGGTTGAAAGGTGATCTTATGTCAAATTTGTAACAGAGATGCGTGATAAATAGGGCTGAATCTTAAGTATAAAGAAATGTATTTTAATCACTCTGATCACGTAAACATCAATGCACCTTGTAAAAACAATGCTGTTACGGTCTGTCATGACTGTATCTAAAATCTTGAAAGAGCAATAGATCTAGCAGGTTTATTAATGAGAATTCAGCCTTCACTTGCAGTTTAACTACATTACAAGGTATCTTTGTTATAGTATGACAAGGCGTTCACTGATTTTTCATGTATTTAAAAAATTGAAAGAAATAACTTGAGTGGCTTTTGTGGGAGTGACCTGCCTATGGGCGTGGCTCAAATAGGGGTGTTCCTTGAGTATGGTATGGGTGGGGCTTAAGGGGCACCAGAGCACTACTTCGCCTAGGGCACCATTTCAGCTAAGGCTGGCTCTGTTTCAGGGTCATTATTTCTGCAAGATACAGTAGTACCTATCCACTTAGTACATTCTTTGACAGAGTATTAAAAAGTTCAGTCAAGGAAGTGAATTACCTTCTCATAGATTATTGGGATTTTTTATCGAAGTTCAAGAATGATTGGTACACTATATGCTGATCTTGCCCTGTATGCTTAGGAAAAGAAACATATTTTCACCAGTGCCTTTAAGGAAGATTGGTTTTCTTATTTTCGTTACTTGGATGATATTTTTATCCTGTGGAAGCACGATCAGACAAGGGCAGAGGAATTTGCCAATTACATTAATAGCATCTCCCCTTTTCTCAAGTTTTTCACAACATTCAGTGGAAAATAAAAATTATTTGGAAGTTCTTATTTCGAAGAACAAAGAAAGGGGAAGTTTTACATCAACCATCTTTAGAAAAAATACTTTTTCTAATAATTAGATTAGATTATTTAGATTTTTGTAGTTGTCACCCATTTAATCACAAAAAGCACATTTTTAAAGGTCAATTGATCAGAGCAGCAAGAATGTGCTCCAATTTGGAGACATTCTTGAAAGAAGTTGATTTTATCACCATTATGTTTAAGAACAGAGGATATCCAGAAAAACTACTTCAGGACATTACTCAGTGTAGTAGTTCTTTGGGGTGTTAAATACAAACCCCTTTTGGCTAGTGGTGTTAACACTAGTTCCAGTAACATCCCTCATGGTACTAGATTCAATTTAAGTATGATCATTCCTTATAGTGATGGAGAAAAGATTCTAAAGATTATTAAGAAAAATTGGAACAATTTTAAGGGAAATATGGATATATTTAATTTACCAGGACAGAGTCCCCAATTTGTGTACAAAACAGGAAAAAAAATTACATTTTATATTGAGCACAACATCCCACAAAGGCCCAGTGAGGCAAAGGGAACATTCAGATGTGGGCATGTAAACTGTGTGCATTTATTCTAGACAGTGACCATGTACAAGTGGGAAGTAGAACTAGGCCAGTAAAACTAAAGTAAGGGAATTGTAACACTAAAGGTCTTGTTTATATAAGTGTTTGTCAATTCTGTAATTGTGATTACGTGGGTAAAACAGAGCATTCAGACTTTGAATTTATGAACATTTGTATGCTATTTCTAGATGCAACGACGCCCTGTATAAACACACACTTTCATGTCAAGGTTTCACTAATTTCAAGTTTGGTATCTTGGAAGTTGTACTCACCAGTCCCAGGGGTGGGTGGTGGGAATTAAAATTGGATTTAAGAGAGTTATAGTGGATATTTAGACTTAATGCTACCATGGCTGCAGGTCTTAATGATGGTTTCTTTTTTACCAGTATTGAAAAACAAAGCTTTAAAATTATGAATTCCTTAAAGTTTTAGTTCAACACACAATTTTTAATTGTTTAATTATAATTTTATGTTTGTAATTATATCAATTGGTAGATTAGGGAGTGTTCTGTATATTTAATGGTGACTTTTTCTCCTTTCATTCAGATGTTCTTAGTGTTTCACTGTCGCAGTCATTACATTTGGGTAATCTGCTGGCAGGTTGCCCTCAGTCGGCCTGAATAACAAAGTCTTGGGTCCTGCGTCGGTTGCTGTCTCCGCTTCCATCACGTCAGGTCGTCAGGGGTATAAAACATGCAGCCGACGCCATTTTATTCAGTCTTTCTTGCCGTGGGGTGCCGGAAGCAGAAGCAGTTCACAGGTGCCGGTCGGCCGACTCATGAAATTTTCGTATTCGAGTTTTAGAACCAAACTCTTCAACTAAAGCTAAGTACCCCGTTGGGGAAACTTTTTCTTGCTCCTTACCGATGTCAGTAAAAGTTAATAATTGCATTTCTTGTTGGAAGCAAATACCTCATAAGGATTTTCATTTATACTGTATTCCTTGCCTAGGCCCAGATCATAACGTGCCTTGCTGTCTGTTTTGTGCTAGATTTAATCAACGCACTATTAAGAGTCTGTATATTTTTACTTCTCAATATTTTGGATCCATATTTAATTACCCTGAAATGTCTTCGGTTAGCAGTCCGACTACCGGAGTTCACAAAAAACACAAAGAAAAAGGCAGAGACAGAACGTCGAGGTCCAAAACCGACGACGAAGCTTCTCCTAAGCCAGTCGCCAGTACTCGGTGAGGTGCTTTTGCAGCCCCTGATACCCGCTACTTTTGAGTCGCAGGCCTCTACCGAGACCCATGCGGAATCCGGGATGCCGCGAGATTCTAAGAGTATTGAACACACGGATGTCTTTCCCTTGGATGGGTCCAGAGCCGCTGAGCAGGCACCGGCTTCTGAGGGTGTTTTCAGGCCTCAACATTTTTATGTAAAACCGACGCCAGCTTCAAAAACAAGGTCAAAAACATCTAAGTCTAAAAAACAGACGCATGAGCCATGTGTTCAGGCCCCTATGCCTAAAAAACAGATTATCAACATGGCTGAGGACCTAATTACCTTGATCAGGGGTTCCCAATCCCCCCTGCTAAGAGGCCTAGGCAAGACCCTGATTATGAATCTTCAGATCAGGTTTCCATTTCTTCTGATTCCTCTTCTGATCAGGAATTTTCTATACCAACATATGAGGATTCAGATGCAGAAGAATCCATCCCATCTGCATCTCCCCCTGAGGATTATTCTTTTGGAGAAACCTTGCATACTTTAAGGGAACATTTTCATTGGGAGTGTCAGGATTTCCCTGAATCAAAAAAGAGGCTTAGGGATTTCCTTCTTCTTCCTCAGCATAGGCCTTTGGCTATACTTCCTGTATTAGACATTGTTGATGTGTTTTCTGAATCAAGCATGGCTCCTGATTCCCTACCTCCGGCTCCTAGTAAGCCAGACAGATATTACAGGGTTCCTGACTCCCACAAATTTCTGTTCAAAAATCCTGCTGCTGATCCTGAAACTGTCTCGCAGGGTCCCAAAGGTGTAAAGGCCTCTGCAGCCAAAAATCCTACCCCCTCTGATCGAGATTCCAGGGCACTGGATAGATGGGGAAAGAAGGTTTATACGTCTGCAACCTTGGCAATTAGGGCCTTCAATTGCCAGTTGCATATGCTTAAATATCAACAGCATGTTATGGGCTTATCGAAACAGAAAATTATGTTGATTTCTGATTGTGTGGAAAATAAAGAATTACAGGAATTATTGCATGCAGCAGAACAGGTTGGAAAGCATACCATAATGTGGTTTTGATTCCTTGGGGGCTTCTTGCAGGGCCGCAGTTACTAGATCTGTGATTAGAAGGCATGCCTGGCTCAAGGACCAAAATCTGCCTGATCATGTTGAAGCTAAATTGTTGGATGCCCCTTTACAGCATGATACTCTGTTTGGTAATAAGGCAGAAGATGTTTTAAAGAAAATGGAAGACAAAGCTAAATATATGAAAACTGTTAAAGATTTCTTACAAGTATTTCCAGCCAGATTCAGTAGGCGCACTGGCCTACTAAAAATTGGTCATTTTCTGTGTCCAACAGAGCCTCTCAAGGCAAATCCAGGTGCTCAAAAGGCTCTAGATACCAGTCACAGGGTTCTTACAGGTTAAAGCAATGGGGTGCCTTCACCTCCAAATCTGGAGGAAACAAAGCACAACTCTACAGTAAGCAGTCTCAATGACTTCCCTCTACCATCACCAAGCACTTATCATTTGGAAGCCCCCTTGGGGGGAAAATTAGCACTTCGTGCTCAAAATTGGCAGTTAATTACCCAGGACAAGTGGGTTTTAAATATAGTATCCCAGGGGTACAGCTTTCATTTCCATACTTTGCCAATTCCAAACGGTTGGCCAGCTCTGCCACAAAATCAGTGGGCAGAGGCTCAGAAACAGTTTCGTCCCTCATGGATGAGGGCTATTCAACCAGTACCAGAACAGGAAAAAGGAAAAGATTTTTATTCAAGACTGTTCCTGGTACCCAGAAAAGACAATGCCTGGCATTCAGTACTGGACTTATCAATTTTTAACACATTCCTGGTCATTCCAAAATTCAAAATGCTGACTTTACAACAGCTACTGCCTATGCTGGGTGTGAACGCTTTGGTTAGTGACTTCTAGACTTAAAGAGGCATACCTGCATATCCCAATAAGGAATCGCGGCAGAAGATACCTTCCATTTCAAGGCAGGTTTCCTATGCATTACCAATTCCTCTGCACTGCCCTTTGGCTTATCTACTGCGCCCAGGGTCTTTCCAAAGTGCTGGCATACCCAGTAATTGTGATTTTGCAGACAAAGAAGCGTACAAATTTATCCTTACCTAGACTACTGTCTCATTCAAGCAGAGAACAAGGACATTCTTCTTCAACATCTGGCATTTGTAAAAAGGCTTCTAACATGCCTAGGGTACACAATAAACGAAAATAAATCACAACTGGTACCCTCTCAAGAAATTACATTCCTGGGTGCAAGCTTGAATACAACTACCCAGATTGCTTACCTTACGCCAGACAAAGGCAACTGACTGTATACTTCAAACAGATGGCAACAAAAACCCAGTTATCTGCAAGACAAATTCTGTAGGCTTTGGGGTTCATGGCATCCTGCATTCTACTAATTCCATATGCAAGACTACATATGAGGAAACTTCAGTGGTACCTAAAAAGTTTATGGAGTCAACATTGTCACAGTCTGGAAACAATGATTCCTCTCATTCCCTACCTACAACAGGAGTTTTTGGGTGGACAGAGACATGTCACCAAAACAAGGGACTGTCATTCACTCTATCCCCTGCCAATGCTAAACCCCAACTACATAAGACGATCAGACTATGTTTGGGGGCCCACCTGGTGGGGAGATGCATTCAAGGCATATGGAGCTCTAAAACAAATGCATCTGCATATCAACCAGAAAGTTAGTATGTAGCTGTTCAGAATGCCCTGACAGCCTTCAAGGACTTCATCCAGGACAACTACTGATAAAGAGCTTGACAACACCACGAAGTTATGTGGTACATAAGCAGGGGGTACACATTCCTACCCCTTTGCAGACTATCCATGGCATTGTGGAAATTGGTCACAGCCTTGACTTACCAATGCACTCTTCAAGCTCAATTCCCTGCCAGGAAAACAAAATACTCTGGTAGATAACCTAAGCCACAAATTTACATGGTAACAAAAATGGGAGCCCAGACAGTGTACAAAACAGGAAAAAAAATTACATTTTATATTGAGCACAACATCCCACAAAGGCCCAGTGAGACAAAGGGAACATTTAGATGTGGAGCATGTAAACAATGTGCATTTATTCTAGACAGTGACCATGTACAAGTGGGAAGTAGAACTAGGCCAGTAAAACTAAAGTAAGGGAATTTTAACACTAAAGGTCTTGTTTATATAAGTGTTTGTCAATTCTGTAATTGTGATTACGTGGGTAAAACAGAGCATTCAGACTTTGAATTTATGAACATTTGTATGCTATTTCTAGATGCAACGACGCCCTGTATAAACACACACTTTCATGTCAAGGTTTCACTAATTTCAAGTTTGGTATCTTAGAAGTTGTACTCACCAGTCCCAGGGGTGGGTGGTGGGAATTAAAATTGGATTTAAGAGAGTTATACTGGATATTTAGACTTAATGCTACCATGGCTCCAGGTCTTAATGATGGTTTCTTTTTTACCAGTATTGAAAAACAAAGCTTTAAAATTATGAATTCCTTAAAGTTTTAGTTCAACACACAATTTTTTAATTGTTTAATTATAATTTTATGTTTGTAATTATATCAATTGGTAGATTAGGGAGTGTTCTGTATATTTAATGGTGACTTTTTCTCCTTTCATTCAGATGTTCTTAGTGTTTCACTGTCACAGTCATTACATTGGGGTAATCTTCTGGCAGGTTGCCCTCAGTCGGCCTGAATAACAAAGTCTTGGGTCCTGCGTCGGTTGCTGACTCCACTTCCATCACGTCAGGTCGTCAAGGGTATAAAACATGCAGCCGACACCATTTTATTCAGTCTTTCTTGCCGTGGGGTGCCAGAAGCAGTTCGCAGGTGCCGGTCGGCCGACTCATGAAATTTTCGTATTCGAGTTTTAGAACCAAACTCTTCAACTAAAGCTAAGTACCCCGTTGGGGAAACTTTTTCTTGCTCCTTACCGATGTCAGTAAAAGTTAATAATTGCACTTCTTGTGGGAAGCAAATACCTCATAAGGATTTTCATTTATACTGTATTCCTAGCCTAGGCCCAGATCATAACTTGCCTTGCTGTCTGTTTTGTGCTAGATTTAATCAACGCACTATTAAGTGTCTGTATATTTTTACTTCTAAATATTTTGGATCCAGATTTAATTACCCTGAAATGTCTTCGGTTAGCAGTCCGACTACCGGAGTTCACAAAAAACACAAAGAAAAAGGCAGAGACAGAACGTCGAGGTCCAAAACCGACGACGAAGCTTCTCCTAAGCCAGTCGCCAGTACTCGGTGAGGTGCTTTTGCAGCCCCTGACACCCGCTACTTTTGAGTCGCAGGCCTCTACCGAGACCCATGCGGAATCCGGGATGCCGCGAAATTCTCAGAGTATTAAACACACGGATGTCTTTCCCTTGGATGGGTCCAGAGCCGCTGAGCAGGCACCGGCTTCTGAGGGTGTTTTCAGGCCTCAACATTTTTATGTAAAACCGACGCCAGCTTCAAAAACAAGGTCAAAAACATCTAAGTCTAAAAAACAGACGCATGAGCCATGTGTTCAGGCCCCTATGCCTAAAAAACAGATTATCAACATGGCTGAGGACTTAATTACCTTGATCAGGGGTTCCCAACCCCCCCTGCTAAGAGGCCTAGGCAAGACACTGATTATGAATCTTCAGATCAGGTTTCCATTTCTTCTGATTCCTCTTCTGATCAGGAATTTTCTATACCAACATATGAGGATTCAGATGCAGAAGAATCCATCCCATCTGCATCTCCTCCTGAGGATTATTCTTTTGGAGAAACCTTGCATACTTTAAGGGAACATTTTCATTGGGAGAGTCAGGATTTCTCTGAATCAAAAAAGAGGCTTAGGGATTTCCTTCTTCTTCCTCAGCATAGGCCTTTGGCTATACCTCCTGTATTAGACATTGATGATGTGTTTTCGGAATCAAGCATTGCTCCTGATTCCCTACCTCCGGCTCCTAGTAAGCCAGACAGATATTACAGGGTTCCTGACTCCCACAAATTTCTGTTCAAAAATCCTGCTGCTGATCCTGAAACTGTCTCGCAGGGTCCCAAAGGTGTAAAGGCCTCTGCAGCCAAAAATCCTACCCCCTCTGATCAAGATTCCAGGGCACTGGATAGATGGGGAAAGAAGGTTTATACGTCTGCAACCTTGGCAATTAGGGCCTTCAATTGCCAGTTTCATATGCTTAAATATCAACAGCATGTAATGGGCTTATTGAAACAGAAAATTATGTTGATTTCTGATTGTGTGGAAAATAAAGAATTACAGGAATTATTGCATGCAGCAGAACAGGTTGGAAAGCATACTTCGCAATGTGGTTTTGATTCCTTGGGGGCTTCTTGCAGGGCCGCAGTTACTAGATCTGTGATTAGAAGGCATGCCTGGCTCAAGGACCAAAATCTGCCTGATCATGTTGAAGCTAAATTGTTGGATGCCCCTTTACAGCATGATACTCTGTTTGGTAATAAGGCAGAAGATGTTTTAAAGAAAATGGAAGACAAAGCTAAATATATGAAAACTGTTAAAGATTTCTTACAAGTATTTCCAGCCAGATTCAGTAGGCAGTGGCCTACTAAAAATTGGTCATTTTCTGTGTCCAACAGAGCCTCTCAAGGCAAATCCAGGTGCTCAAAAGGCTCTAGATACCAGTCAGAGTTCTTACAGGTTAAAGCAATGGGGTGCCTCCACCTCCAAATCTGGAGGAAACAAAGCACAACCCTACAGTAAGCAGTCTCAATGACTTCCCTCTACCATCACCAAGCACTTATCTTTTGGCCTTGGGGGGAAAATTAGCACTTCATGCTCAAAATTGGCAGTTAATTACCCAGGACAAGTGTGTTTTAAATATAGTATCCCAGGGGTACAGCTTTCATTTCCATACTTTGCCAATTCCAAACGGTTGGCCAGCTCTGCCACAAAATCAGTGGACAGAGGCTCAGAAACAAGTTACGTCCCTCATGGATAATGAGGGCTATTCAACCAGTACCAGAACAGGAAAAAGGAAAAGTTTTTTATTCAAGACTGTTCCTGGTACCCAGAAAAGACAATGCCTGGCATTCAGTACTGGACTTATCAATTTTTAACACATTCCTGGACATTCCAAAATTCAAAATGCTGACTTTACAACAGCTACTGCCTATGCTGGGCAGGAACGCTTGGTTAGTGACTCTAGACTTAAGAGGCATACCTGCATATCCCAATAAGGGAATCGTGCAGAAGATACCTCCATTTCAAGGCAGGTTTTATGCATTACCAATTCTCTGCACTGCCCTTTGGCTTATCTACTGCGCCCAGGGTCTTTCCAAAGTGCCTGGCACCAGTAATTGCATTTTGCAGACAAAGAAGCGTACAAATTTATCCTTACCTAGACTACTGTCTCATTCAAGCAGAGAACAAGGACATACTTCTTCAACATCTGGCATTTGTAAAAAGGCTTCTAACATGCCTAGAGTACACAATAAACGAAAATAAATCACAACTGGTACCCTCTCAAGAAATTACATTTCTGGGTGCAAGCTTGAATACAACTACCCAGATTGCTTACCTTACGCCAGACAAAGGCAACTGTATACTTCAAACAGATGGCCACAAAAACCCAGTTATCTGCAAGACAAATTCTGCAGGCTTTGGGGTTCATGGCATCCTGCATTCTACTAATTCCATATGCAAGACTGCATATGAGGAAACTTCAGTGGTACCTAAAAAGTTTATGGAGTCAACATTGTCACAGTCTGGAAACAATGATTCCTCTCATTCCCTACCTACAACAGGAGTTTTTGGGTGGACAGAGACATGTCACCAAAACAAGGGACTGTCATTCACTCTATCCCCTGCCACGCAAACCCTAACTACAGACGCATCAGACTATGTTTGGGGGGCCCACCTGGTGGGGAGATGCATTCAAGGCATATGGAGCCTAAAACAAATGCATCTGCATATCAACCAGAAAGAGATGCTAGCTGTTCAGAATGCCCTGACAGCCTTCAAGGACTTCATCCAGGACAACTACTGATAAAGACGGACAACACCACAGTTATGTGGTACATAAGCAGGGGGGTACACATTCCTACCCCCTTTGCAGACTATCCATGGCATTGTGGAACACAGCCTTGACTTACCAAGTACATCTTCAAGCTCAATTCCTGCCAGGAAAACAAAATACTCTGGTAGATAACCTAAGCAGAAATCTTATGGACCCGCACGAGTGGAAACTGGCTCCACAAATCTTCAGCATGGTAACACAAAAATGAGGGAGCCCAGACATAGATCTATTTGCCTCTCCCCAAAATTTTCAACTGGACAAATTCTGCACATGTACTTATCACAGATAAGTATGGAAAGTGGATGCCCTATCCTTCAGTTGGAAAAAGCTATCAGTTTATGCCTTTCCCCGTCTGCCTCTTCTCTCCAAGGTCTCACTAAAGGTTAGACAGGAAAAAACAAAAATGATCCTAATTGCTCCGGACTGGCCTCACCAGCACTGGTACCCAATTCTAAGGAATATGTCTCAACTCCCTCCTTGGTACTTGCCTCAGATACCTCATCTATTGTCTCAGCAGAACAATCAAATTCTGCACACTCAGCTAAAAACTCTGAACCTTGCAGCATGGCTGATCATGTAATTATTCAAACAACACCTCTCAGTAAATCTGTGATGGATGTCATTTTGGAAGCCAGAAGGCCTAGTACTAGAAAATCTTATGCTGATAAATGGAAGAGATTCTGTGCTTGGAAATGAGCACAAGGAACAGACACAGCAAAACCAAATATCCCTCAGATTTTACAGTACTTGACTGAGATGCTTGACAAGGGCCTATCTTTTTCTTCAATAAAAATCCATGCTTCTGCCATCTCGGCTCATTATAACACGGAGCCTCCCATCTTCTCTCATCCTCTGCTAAAACAGTATCTTAGAGGGGCCAAAAATGTAAGGCCTCCCAGAAGATCACCAACTCCTGCATGGGAACTCAATTTTGTGCTGGAAAAACTCACCATGCCTCCTTTTGAACCAGCATCTACTGCGGATATAAAGTTTGTATCTTGGAAAACAGCTTTCCTTTTGGCAATTACTTCAGCAAAAAGGGTTTCAGAACTACAGGCTCTCATGGCTGTGGAGCCTTTTATTACATTTTACCCGGACAGGGTGTCCCTCCGGACCAATCCTTCCTTTATGCCTAAGGTGGCTCTTAACCAAACTATTCACCTGCCAACATTTTACCCAAATTCGCAGAACAAGGGGAAGTGGATTCTGCATTCATTGGACGTACACAGACAGCTAAGATTCTACTTAAACAGGACCAAATCTCTAAGAAAATCTGAGCAAATACTGATGACATTTGCTTCAGGATCAGAGGGGGAAGGCTATATCAAAGCAGACTATTTCTAAGTGGATAAGCCACTGCATTCGTTTCTGCTACTTGTATCATGGTAAACCTGTGCCCAAGGGAATCCGGTCGCATTCCACCAGGGCAGCCTCTACCTCAGCAGCCTTTCTCAGAGGAGTTCCAACCAAAGACATTCTAGAAGCTGCTATTTGGAGCTCTGTTCATACCTTCACAAAGCATTATCATTTGTCTCTCTTCTCTAAATCCATGGCCGGCTTTGCCTCTGCAGTTCTGCAGGGCCTTATAGCCGCTCCTAATGCTATTTAGTCCCATCCTCCCATCCATAGCTTTGGGATTCTACCCAAATGTAATGACTGCAACAGTGAAACACGAAGAACATAGTACAGTTGTGTACACTTACCATAAATGTAGATGTTCGAGTGTATTCACTTTTGCAGCCCGAGTTACCCACCCGCCATCCCCCTTTTCTATAACTTCTCTTTCCTTCACTATATTCTAAAGCCTTTGTGGTGTATTTGCTTTTAGATGAAGGTAAAGTTTATGTTGCTAAAAGTGCATTTGCATATGTTACTGTTTATTTATTTATATATATATATATATATATATATATATATATATATATATTTTTTTTTTTTTTTTTTTGCTCCCCAGCACCTGACATCTGGGGCAAGAAAAACTGAATAAAATGGCGTTGGCTGCATGTTTTATAACCCTGACAACCTGACATTATGGAAGAGGAGACAGCAACCAATACAGGACCCAAGACTTTGTTATTCAGGCCGACTGAGGGCAACCTGCCAGCAGATTACCCAAATGTAATGACTGTGACATTGAATACACTCCCAACATCTACATTTATGGTAAGTGTACACAACTGTACTTTCTTATGATGTCGCAGAGCATAGATGAAGGGATGAAAGTGCCAAGTTCTTTGTTTTAATAAATTAAGTTTTACAGATTTACTACGGGCTAAGTGTGTAGCTTATTGTGAAGTAACGTACGAGCACTTTCTTATTTTTCCTAACTAAGCACCCCTTTCAATGTGGTTTTGATGCCCTTGAAGCATCTTGCAGGGCAGCAGTCACTGGTTCTGTCCTTAGAAGGCATGCTTGGCTTAAGGAACAGACCTTGCCAGACCATGTCAAATACAAATTATTGGACGCACCCTTGCACAAAGACAACTTATTTGGCACCAAGGTAGAAGAGGTCTTAAAAAAGATGGAAGAAAAAGCTTAATCTATGCAGGCAGTTAAAGACTTCCTACAGGTCCAGCCCCCCGAGGTTCAGTAGGCATTGCCCCTCTGAGCACTGGTCCTTTCCTGCCCCCTCCAGGTCAGCTCAGCCCAGACCCAGGAGAGGCAGACCCCCCCCCAGACAACAACCCCAGGGAATGCAGAGATCTAAGCAATGGAGTTCCTCCTCTTCAAAACCAGGGAGTGCAAATCCACTCCCTTATGGTAAGAGCTCTCAATGACTTTAGACTTCCACCCCCTCCCTCTGCCCACCTGCTCTTGCACCTAGGAGGAAAACTCTCCTTCCACGCAAGCAGCTGGGCCACAGTTACCAACGACCGCTGGGTCCTCAACATAGTGTCCCGGGGATACAAATTTCATTTCCACACTCTGCCAACCCCAAAAGGGTTCCCAAATCTTCCCCCAAACCAGTGGGCAGAGGCTAAAAAGCAAGTCCTTTCCCTGGACTATATGAGGGCAATAGAGCATGTTCCTGCAGAACAGATAGGCCAAGGTTTCTACTCCAGACTCTTCCTGATGCCCAGAGAGGAGGGCACATGGCACCCCATCCTCGATCTATCCATTCTAAACACCTGCCTGGTGATACCAAAATTCAAAATGCTCACCCTCCAGCAGCTTCAGCCTATGCTTTCCAAGGATACTTGGTTAGACACCCTAGACCTAAAAGAGGCCTACCTACACATCCCAATCAGGAAATCATGCAGGAAATACCTATGTTTCAGGGCAGGATCACTGCACTTTAAGTTCTCTGCGCTTCCCTTTGGCTTATCCACTGCTCCCAGAGTTTTCACAAAATGTCTGGCTCCCGCCAATTGCTTTTCGCAGACAAAGAAATATTCAAATTTACCCATACTAAGATGACTGCCTGATTTAGGCAGACAGTCAGGAAAAGCTGCTAAAGCACCTGACCTTTGTAAAGGACCTACTGACCTCCCTGGGGTGTACTGTCAATGGAAAAAAAATCAAAACTAGTTCCCACACAAAAAATTATATTCCTGGGAGCAAGCCTGGACAGCGCATCCCAGATGGCATTCCTTACTCCAGAAAAACAAGCCTACCTCTCTCAGCTAGCCACCAGGACCCAGTTATCTGCAAGGAAAATCCTGCAAGCTCCAGGGTTCATGGCTTCTTGCATTCTACTCATTCCATATGCCAAACTGCATATGAGAAAACCACAGTGGTACCTAAAAAGCCTTTGGTGTCAGCACTCTCAAGACCTGGAAACTCCTATACCAATGGTACCTTGTCTAAGGAAATATTTTCTTTGGTGGGCAGCAGCTTGCTACCACAAGGGACTTCCCTTCTCACAACCCCACGCCCAGACCCTCACCACAGACGCATCAGACTATGTCCTGGGATCCACACCTGGATGGCAGGTACATTCAGGGCCAATGGAGCCCAAATCAAATACATCTGCACATCAACCAAAAAGAGATGTTAGCTGTTCAGCATGCCCTGACAGCTTTCAGACCCCTCCTATCCCCTGGGCCTCTACTGATCAAAACAGATCATTCCTTACTCCAGGAAAACAAGCCTACCTCTCTCAGCTAGCCACCAGGACCCAGTTATCCGCAAGGAAAATCAGTGATGTGGTACATCAACAAGCAGGGAGGGACTCACTCTTATCCTCTGTGCAGGCTAGCCGTGACCCTTTGGCACACGGCCCCAGCCATGCAACTACACTTGTTAGCACAATTCCTGCCAGGCTGTCTAAACTCCCTGGCAGACAACTTAAGCAGAAACCTGCTAGACCAAAAAACCTTCACTCTTGTAACCCAGAAATGGGGCACCCCGAAGGTCGACCTCTTTGCCTCCCACTCCAATCATCAGCTTAGCAAATTCTGCACCAGAGAACCTCACAGCAAGGCCTGGAAAATGGATGCAATATCCTTCCAGTGGGTAGACCTCTCTGTCTATGCATTTTCCCCCTCTACCACTCATTTCAAGGGTTTGTTTGTGTCTTTCAGCTTTTCCCGGTTAGGGGTCACCACAGCGGAACTCTGATCCGCTAATGAATGGTAGTTGATTTTTACATGCCAAGTTACCAGCCCTGATGCACAGCCTTCAACGAAGGTCCGCCCATTCACGCATATCTCCACGCAGAAGACGCTCTAGCTGAGAATCTAACCGAACAGTGTCTTACTGTGAGGCGTACTGCTCAAAATAAGGGAGGAAAAACCGAGGGCAATCCAGATTGCCCCAGACTAGCCACGCTTGCACTGGTACCCACTGCTGTGCAGCCTGTCACCCCTGCCACCATGGCACCCACCTCAGATCCCAACACTCCTGGCCCAGAGGAATGGAGAATTTGTGCATCACCAATTGCAGACCTTCAGTCGGGCAGCCTGGCTTATTCCCTGACATCTACTCAATCTGCCAGTCTAAGCAAACAAGTTCTAGATGTTATACATGAGGCCAGACGGCCAAGCACTAGGAAATCTTTTGCTGACAAGTGGAAAAGGTTTTGCACTTGGATCCAGGCTAAGGGAGCTGGAACGGCACAGCCCCCTCCCTACCTCTCTCATCCTGGATTACCTGGCAGACCTACACAGGGGCTATCCTACTCTTCTATTCAAATTCCTGCCTCTGCCATCTCTACCCATTTCAGCACAAAGCCACCTCTTTTCTCACACCCTCTCATCAAACAGTTCCTAAGATTGGCTAACAAGCCGAGGCTACCTAGAATAGCTCCTACCCAGCTTGGGACCTACACTTTTATTGGAAAAGCACACCCTGCCCCCCTTTGAACCTGTAGCTTCAGCAGAGTTAACATTTCTCTCTGAGAAGACAGCCTTGCTTCTGGCCATCACTTCAGCTAGAAGAGTATCTGAGCTAAAAGCACTTATGGCTGTAGAGCCCTTCATCATTTTCCATGTTAACAGGGTCTCCCTCAGGGCTAACCCATCCTTCATGCCAAAAGTGGTGTCCAGTGTGGGTCTCTACCAATCCATTCATTTGCCCACCTTTTTCCCTAACCCACAAAACAAGGGGGGAAAGGATTCAGCACTCTCTAGATGTGCACAGACATCTCAGATTCTACCTAAACAGGACTAAATCTTTTAGAAAAACTGATCAATTGCTAGTCAGCTTCGCTGCAGGAGCAGAGAGCAAGGCCATATCCAAACAGTCTCCAAATGGATAGAACACTGCATCCATTTCTGTTACGAACAGCACGGGGAACCTCCCCACAAGGGGATCAGGACACATTCCACCAGAGTAACCTCCACCTCTGCAGGTTTTCTCAGAGGGGTCCCCACCAGGGACATCCTGGAGGCTGCAACATGGACATCTGTTCATACCTTCACTAAGCATTACCACCTGCCTATCTTCTCCAAATCCAGGATATGCTTTGCCACCGCTGTCTTGCAGGGCATCCTAGCCAGCCCCCAACCTTCTTGACTGCCTCCACCCTTTTCTTCACCTTTAGGAATCGACCCAAATATGATGACTGCAACAGTGAAACATGAAGAACATAGTACAGTTGTGTACATTTACCATAAATGTAGATGTTCGAGTGCATTCACTGTTGCAGTCTTGGTTTCCCTCCCTCCATCCCCGTTGTCTCTATCTCTCCTTACGAGGAATTTTTGGTATTTAATTTGTACTGGTGGTGTCCTTCCACCATTACCTAGCTCCCAATTGGGGGCTCCTGACAGGGCAAGAAAAAAATGATGTAATGGCGTCGGCTGCCTGATTTTAGACATTAGTCTTGGAGTGACAGCAACCGACGCAGAAATACTAAGCCTCTGGTATTCAGGCCGATTGGGGGCTACCCTGGCAAGGATAATGCAAATGTGATGAGTGCAACAGTGAATACACTCCTAACATCTACATTTATGGTAAGTGTACACAACTGTACTTTGACGGTTCTGTGCCCTCTTTAACATGAGAACAATTCGTCATAAAGCTCTTATTGTAGCCATGTATTTTTGTCTTCCGTCTTCACATTCTGAAATGGCGTCCATCAGCCAACAATCTGTAGACATTCTGAAAAAATGTAAAGATAAATATAGAGACAGATCATACAAGGCTAAGCCTTCCAATGACTCTACTGCTAAGCAGGTCGTCAGTTCTCGAATTCAGTAAGGCACCTTCACAGCCCCTGATGCCCGATCCAGTACATTCGCAGGCCTCTACCGAGACCCTTTCGGAGTCCAGTATGCCGCAGAAATCTTTCGTGTTCCGAGCCTTTAGTTATCTCTGCTTCAGTTGGGTCTGGAGCCGCGAAGCAGGCACCGGCTTCCTTGGAGGTCTTTCGCACTACCGAATCTAGACAAAAAACGATGTCTTCTCATCCGGCTACTGTTTCTCTCAGACCGATGAATACTCAGGCCTAGAAGCAAGGCCACTCCTTGGAAATCTACCTCTAGCCGCCATCTTACTCCTGTTCCACCACACCAAGCTCAAATGATTAAAATGGCAGAAGGTCTTATCACCCTTATCAGGGGTAGTCAGGCCACATCTAAAAGGGAAAGAGACCATTCTTCTGAAATACCGACAGAATAGGATTCTGAGGAGTCTGATTATTCAGATTTTGAAGATGAACAACACCCTTTGACTGCTTATGAGGAGTCACATGCAGAGGAATCCATTCCTTCTGCCTCCCCAACGGAGGATCTTTCCTTTGGAAACACCCTCGGGAAACATTTCCACTAGGAATCCCAGGACCTCCCTCAGTCTAAGAAAAGACTGAGAGTTTCTAGACCTGCCCCAGCACAGACCCTTGCCCATCCCTCCTATCTTAGAGGTGGTGGATGATGTCTTCCATGAATACAGCTTAGCTCCTGACACCCTTCCACCTGCTACCAGTTAACTTGACCGGTATTACAGAGTACCGGATTCTCACAAATACCTGTACAGAAGTCCTGCTGCAGACCCAGAGGTCATTACACAGGGAACAAAAGAAGCTAAGGCTAGTTCTATAAAGAATTCTATACCTTCTGACAAGAATTCCAGAGCTCTGGACAGATGGGGTAAAAAAGTATACACCTCTGCAACCTTAGCTGTCAGAGCACTTAACTGTCAGTTCCACATGTTAAAATATCAGCACACTTTGGATCTATTAAAGCAAAAGATTTCAACCTTTCCTGACTGTGCCAATTTGAAAGAGTTAGCAGATTTGTCGGTCTATTTGTCAAGTGGCCAAACACTCATTACACTGTGGATATGTTTCCCTAAAAGCCTCAAGCAGGGCAGCAGTGTCAGGATCTGTCATTTGGAGACGTGCACGGTTGAAGGAACAACCTCTCCCTGATCATGTCAAATCTAAATTAATTGATGCACCCTTGGGTAAGGGCCGCTTGTTTGAAGTAAAAGCAGAAGAGGTGCTGACTGCCTCTTCCATGGGATTACACCTAATAGTCCAATACCTACCAGGGATGAACAACACCTGGCAGACCACTTCAGCAGGAACTTACTGGACCCCCAGAAATGGCAGCTCCACAGAAAAAACTTTTTACAAATCACTCAGGAGTGGGGGACTCTGGAGGTGGATCTCTTTGCTCCGCATCTCAATCATCAGCTGAAAAAATTCTATACCAGGGAGTATCACCACCTAGTGTGGAAGGTGGATGCCTTGACCTTCCCCTGGAAATACCCTCTTTGTGTACGCATTCCCTCCTCTGCTCTTTTTCCCAGGGTACTGATCAAAATAAGGGAGGAGAGACCAAAGGCCATTCTCATTGCTCCAGTCTGGCCCAGACAACATTGGTACCCCTTACTGCACAGCCTGACATTACAGCCTCCCAGGCAGCTTCCCCTGATCTCAGACCTCTTGACTCAAGTTGGGGGGGGGGGTGCTGCAGCTAGACTTGCAGACTCTCAAGCTATCAGCATGGCTAATACTCTAAAGGGGAAACAAGGGACCCTTGTTAAGCAAACAGGTCCTAGGCATTATCACAGAGGCCAGAAGGCCCAGCACCAGAAATTCTTGCACAGGAAAATGGAAAAGATTCTGCTGCTGGAGCCAGTCCAGAGGGGGCAATATTTCACAACCTTCCATGCCTCTTATCCTGGACTACCCAGCGAAGCTACTTAATAGTGGCCTCTCCTTCTCTTCTATTAAAATCCATGCCTCGGCCATTTCAGCTCAGTTTGATACAGATCAGCCCCTGTTCTCACATCCTTTGATTAAACAAGTCCTCAGAGGGGTTTCTAATATCATACCTCCCAGAAGGACACCCACGCCAGGCTGGGACCTGAATTTTGTTTTGGAAAAACTAACCTTACCACCCTTCTAACCTGTTGCATCAGCAGAACTTGGATACCTCTCCTGGAAGACTGCTTTTTTCCTAGCCGTCACCTCAGCCAGAAGGATTTCAGAACTTCAGGCACTGATAGCCATTGAGCCCTTCATCATTTTCGATGCAGACAGGGTCTCCCTGAGGACTAATCCCTCCTTCATGCCCAAGGTGGTATCTAATGTGACTCTCAGCCAGGCTATACATCTACCCCCTTCATTCCTAACCCTCAAAACAAGGGGGGAAAGAATTTTGCACTCACTAGATGTGCACAGACCGCTCAGATACTATCTGGACCATAGTAAACCCTTCAGGAGAACAGACCAACTACTTGTCAGCTTTGCCCCAGGGGCAGAGGGGATTTCCAAGCAGACCATTTCCAAATGGATATCACACTGTATCCATTCTGCTACAGATTACATGGGAACCCCTCCCCCCCAGTCTATTCAAACCCATTCCACTATGGCAGCCTCCACTTCCACACCATTCTTCAGAGGATTTCCCACCAGGGACATCCTAGAAGCTGCCACCTGGACTTCTGTCCATACCTTTACCAAGCATTGCCACCTACCTCTATTTTCTAAGGCTAGACCAGGGTTTGTTTCTGCAGTTCTGCAGGGCATGCTGAGCCATGCCTTGGTCTCTTACTAATCCTACCACCCCTCTCCTCAGCTTTGGGAATCCTCCCACAGGTGATGACTGCAACAGTGAAACACGAAGAACATAGTACAGTTGTGTACACTTACCATAAATGTAGATGTTTGAGTGTATTCACTGTTGCAGTCCTGGTTTCCCTCCCTCCTTTCCCCTTATATCTTCTTTCCTTAGGGAGACATAAGCTTCTCATGGTGGCTTTTAGCCACCAGGACCACTTTATCATATTTACTTGGGCTTCTGACTGGTTAGAGCAAGTAAAAACTGATGTAATGGCGTCGACTGCCTTGCTTTGTAGCACTGACAACCTGACGTCAGTCACAAGCGACAGTAGCTGACGCAGAAAAACATTGACTCTGGTATTCGGGCTGGCTGAGGGCTACTGCAGCAGGGATAACCCACAGGTGATGACTGCACCAGTGAATACACTCAAACATCTACATTTATGATGTGTGCACAACTGTATTTTATGCTGACTCCCTTTATAACCAGACATCTTGATATCAGTTAGGGTATCCTCCAGCTTCAGGAGGAGGAGAAAATTCTCTGGTAGTCAGGCAAGCGAAGGCTTTCATGACAGGAAATCCCAGCATTTAGGACAGCAACCGTGAATAAGTTTGAACATCTGCATTTATGGTAAGTGTACACCACTGCACTTTGTCCTTACTTAATCAGGCTACGTAAGTAGCCAGACACAGCATTAAATTTAGTATTGCTTAAGAGGCCTTGTCCAGAGCAGCTGCTACTGGCTGTGTCATCGGCAGGTGCATGGCTGCCCAAACCCATACCCAAAGACTGTAAACCAGAAAATATAAATTCCCCTTTAAACAGGAACCTGCTGTTTGACCCTCAAACTGCAAATCTTATCAAAACCTTCCAAGAACAAGGAAAAAACATTAAGGACTGTAAACCATTTCTTGTAACCTCATTACCCAAGTACCTTAGTAACTGTCCAACTAAATCCACCTCTTATCAGAAGAGATACTAGACACAGACAGAAATGCAGGAAGACCACCAGAAAGAAATTCCCTAAGAAACCACAGAGAGACTCCTCTTCTGGGAAGTCTGTCTTTGGAGGTGCATCTCTGCGACTATTTAAAGTCTTTCTTCCCTCCCCCTTTCAAAAAGGATGACTTTGGCAGTCTCCACCTGGGAAAAAATTACCAAAGGCCAGTGGGTGCATTCTTTTATACAAAAGGGCTACACCTTGTCTTGAATAGAAATTCCCCCTCTAAGTGGCATGCCTCCCCCTCCCCACAACCAGATTCATCTGCTTCCACCCTTCTTATGGGAATTACATGTAGAAGGCACAATAGAACCCGTACCCCAAGAATTTGTGGGAAGGGGCTTTTACTCCAGAATTTTCCTAGTTCCAAGGAAAGAAGGGCTACGGATACCCACACTAGGCCTCTCTTTGCTAAACACCTTTCTAAAAGTGCCAACCTTCAAAATGCTTTCCCTACACACACTGCTACCATTTATTCTGCCCCAGACTTTCCTAGGCACCTTTTAGATCTAGAGATACTATCTCTCCATATTCCAATTTGCTCCCCTTATAGGTGGTTCCTCAGGTTTTATACTGAGTCATCGCACTTTTACTGCTTTTCTTTTTGGGCTTTCCACAGCCCCAAGAGCTTTCACAAAGTGTATGACACTAGTGATTGCCTACTGTTGAACCCAGGCACCCATATATGTTGTATTTTGTTGCAGTATTCTTAATGTGGGATTCTTTGCCTCAGGCGACCCGAATGTCAGCTCCTATACAAAAGCTTAAGCCTGGTTGCTGTAGGTGCGTGAGACTTCACATGTAGGGCTGTAAACCAGGGGCCATAATTGTGACGTCTGTGTGCACAGACCTCAGAACTTTTCTGCCACAATCAAACATCAGATTGATCACATAGCTCCTCTGCTATCAAGACGTGTAAAGCTAAGTACCCTGTTGGGGATTTTGTGCTTTTACTATTGTTGGAGCTTGGTTTGCTGACTTCCCTTTAGCCAATGTCTGCCAGAAAGGGTAAATGCCAGTGAGACTCCAAATTCCGTATAAAGAAACCCATGACCTTTGTGGGTTTTTTTTGCCTAAGCCGGGCACATGACCATACCTCCTGTCCCATTTGCCAATCCTTCATCTGGCCGCCCTTAATCTTTACTTAGAAAACCAGAGGTTAAAAAAAGTTGGCACTTAAGATGGATCGCGAATTGACCACCCAGGTGGAACTGCCATGGAAAAAGGCCAAGATTCCTCTGCCTATCCGCTGTCTAATGCCCTGCCAGCCACCGATATAGGGGTTGAGGGACTTTCTCTAGAACCATCTACTTCACCGATTACCCTTGAGAAAGTTGCTGTTCAGATACCAGCCGCCATGTCTACAGAGATTAAGATGACAGTTTCAACTGAAGTCAAGGGGGGGAACCAGGCTCCACTGGACCCACAGCCTTATTTCAGGCCCTGGAAAGTAGGTCTTCTCCCAAAACTACCCCTTTGAAAAGGAAGCAAAAAACTAAACATTTATTTCCTCCTGCTGAGGGATTACTTGACTGGCAGTCTTTCACTTAGTCTTTAATGCAGGCTTTTGTGGCTCTTAGGCCCTCGGCCTCCTCTCCCTCCACCATCCCTGTCCTTAGCCAAGGCCTGCCTCAGCTACTTCTATTCCCCTGCCCACTTCTCATGAAGGAGAAAGAGGAAGAACATTACTCCTCATCATTCGATGAGTCCATTGGTTACTCATCATAGATTGCCTCTCCCCTGGAATACTATTCCCCTGATGAGGAATCCATAGAAGGGGACTCTTCCCCCAGAGGACGTCACTTTTGGAGAGACCATTACCAAAATGAAAGAATATTTCAATTGGGATTCTTCCCAAATGACTAAAACTCAGATATTTGGAGTTACTTTGGGTTGAATCCCCCTCCCCTTCTGCCATCCCTCCAGTTATACCTGCATATCTGGATGCATTTAGTTCAGCATTTAAAAATCATGATTCTCAACCACCTGCTCCTAAGAGACCAGACCATTTCTATAAGGGGCCTGATGACCATAAATTTCTTGTGAAACCCCCCTTGGCAGACCCGACAGTGATTGCTGTAGCCCTAGACATGCAGTCAAGACTAATCTCATCCTTGTCCCTTCTGCCTATAGACAAGGACAGCAAACTATGGACAGGTTAGGTAAGAAGGCCTATACCTCCTCCACCCTAGCTTCAGAGCTATTCTCTAACACACATAATTAAATGTGCCTTGGATCTGATATCCCAAGCATCTTCACGTCTATCCTCCCTGCTTGACTTCCCTAACAAGACAGAGTTACAATCAAAACAATCCCTGGCATCTCAGGTAGCCAGACATTCAATTAGATGCAGCTGTGATGCAGTTGAAGCTTGTGCTAGGTCTGCTGCATCCAGATCAGTGCTACGTAGATACTCATGGCTAACACTTCAACCCCTGCCTGAGGACTTCGTCCAAAATCTTTGATGCTCCACTAGACCACAATCTCCTGTTTGGCAAACAGTCCACTGAACTATTTAAAAACCTTCAGGAAAGAAATAAGGAGCTTCAAGATATTAAATGGCTTCTAGTGTTTCCCATACCAAAATACTGCCTCAGTTATGCAGCTAAGACCACCTATGTCAGCAGAACTCCCTCCACTGCTACACCTCCTCCTTCCAGGCACAGAAAAGGAACCAGAAGACAAACTTCTTCCAGACCAGCCTCTTCTCAACCTGCTCCCAGACACCCCTTTCATGACAGAAATGGCACCAGCAGTGTGTGACTGCCTTTCTCACCTTCCTGTCAGCTCATCTCTCCCACTGCCTGCCCCTTTGGAGAACTATCACTACAGATTTCTGGGTTCTGGCAATAGTGGAAGAGGGATACTTCCTTTCCTGGAAAGAAAGACCCCCAGCACGGGGCATTCCATTCCCACCCAAAAAACAACTTGCACCTTATTCCCCAAGTCATACAGGATCTACTGACCCAATGAACCACAGAGCCTGTCCCTCCAGGACAAGAAGGAAAAGGTTTGTACTCAAGGTTATTTCTAGTACCAAAAAAAGGATGCCCCTTGGAGGCCAATTCTGGACTTCTCCTTTCTAAACCTCTTCCTGAAAGTTTCATCTTTCAGAATGCTATCCCTCCAGACCCTCCTCCCACTATTGCCAGCCCAAGCATTCATGGCCACACTAGATATCACAGGCCTACCTCCACATCCCCATCAAACCCTCTCACAGAAAGTACTTGCATTTCACTGGGCCCAATTCTCAAATCAATTTACTGCCTTGCTTTTTGGTTTATCCACTGCACCCAGGGTCTTCACCAAATGCCTTGCTCCAGCCATTGCCTATTGCAGGACCAAAGGCATTCAAATCTACCCTTACCTAGACGATATCCTCATCCGTGCAGAAAAAGAGGACATCCTAAAAAAAATTTGCGGTTTGTCATGTCCCTACTCCAAAGTCTGGGGTTTATCCTCAATCTACCCAAATCATCCCTAACATCATAAAAGGGCAACATTTTTCTCGGGTGCAGAGACTGAACAGACCTGATGAAGGCATTCCTTCCTTAGGACAAATTAGCTTTCCAAACAGGCTACTTTCGAGGACCTGCTCCAGGTCCACCAACTATCAGCAAGACAATTCCTGCGACTTCTGGGCCTTATGGCAGCCACCATTACTATGCTACCCTTAACCAAGATGCATATGAGGAAGCTGCAGTGGTATCTGAAGAATGGTTGGTCCCAATACATCTATCCTCTAGAGTTCCAGATTCCCTTCCTACCCTACCTAAAGGCAGAATTAAGGTGGAGGAGCCAACAAATTCAAACGAATCCAGGCCTTCCACTCCACCTCCCCACACCAGCTCAGCACATGCATACAGACACATCAGACCTGGGCTGTGAGGCTACCATGAAGGGCCTCAAGGTGCAAGAGAGCTGGCAGCCATCCCTCCAGAAAAAAAACACAATGTAAGGGAGAGGACTGTCATCCTTTTGGCACTGAAAGCCTTTCTTCCCATCCTACAAGCCAGGTCCCCTTCACGTCATCATAGACAACACCGCAGTCGTGGTACATCAACAAACAGGGGAGGACTAAGTCCTACCTCCTGTGCAGGCTAGCAGTCCAGATTTGGGATCTAGCCTCCAAAAACAATTTATCCCTGCAGGCAGCCTACATCCCATCCAAGGACAACCACTAGGCGGATGCTCTCAGCAGATCATACTCTCTAAATCACGAGTGGATGTTGAACAGGGACATTTTTCTAGATATTGTCCACCAGTGGAGCACACCTCAAGTAGATTTGTTTGCCTCCCCCCAGAACAGACAATTGAAAGTTTTGTACCAAGAACCACTCCCACTAACTTGGAGAGTGGATGCCTTTAGCATTTCATGGAAGGGACGGTTTATATATGCTTTTCCTCCCTTCCCTCTCATTCAAAAGGTCCTTCTGAAAATCAGGAACGACATGCCAAAAATCTTGCTGGTCACTCCCTACTGGCTAAGGCAGCATTGGTTTCCCCTTCTACTATCCATCACCAAGGGCAACCACCACAAGTTACCCCACAAGGTGGACTTACTCACACAGCAGAAGGGAACACTCATCCACCCTCACCTACAGATGCTATGTCTAACACTCTGGGTGATAAAACTTTTAAACCCCCTTCAGACACCACTACTCTGAGGACGTACTTTTGGCCTTAAGGAAGGCCAGGAAACCTACCACAAGGAGATCCTACATTTCAAAATGGAAAAAATTCTCCAAATGGTGTCTGCAAAGACATATAGAGATCCCTTTCTAGCAGGTGTCCCTATAGTCTTAACTTGTGTGTGAACTTATCAAGGCAGGACTTTCATACTCCTCAGTTAAAGTCCACCTACCCGCCATCTCTGGCTGCTTGCCCTTAGACCCCCCTTTACTCTCCAGGCTAGATGTTAAGTTGTTCCTGAAAGGGGTCTTGCACATCTAGCCACCAAGGAAACCCGTTCCACTGCCTTGGCACCTGAACTTCATCCTAGAAATACTCACACTGTCCCCATTTGAACCAGCCAGATGTTCTTCATCCCACATTGCTGCAGTCCTAACACTAGGGGGTAGTCCGCTGTCCCAGTCGGCCCGAATACCAAAGTATAAGGCTGACGTCGGTCAAGGCGCATTTGTCTGACATCAGGACGTCAGGGTACAAATGCGCATGACCGACGTCATATCCTCAGTCTTTTTTGCCGCATGGTCCGATGCAGAAGCAGTTTTGCGAGTGCAGGTTGGCGTTCTGAAATTTTCTGAAGTCGGAGTTTCAGACCGAATCAAAGTTGGCTAAGTACCCCGTTGGGGAATATTTTGGTTTTTCTTGCCTCAGTATTTAACCCGGATGTCAGAAAAAGTGAATAACTGTATTTCTTGTGGGAAACAGATACCTCATAGGGATTACCATACCTTGTGTATACCTTGCTTAGGGCCTGAGCACGGCGTTGTTGGCTGTCGCTCTTGTGCTAGATTTAACAAGCGCACTATTAAGAGAAGATTAGATTGTGCCAGGTTAGTTTTGGGAAGCGTTGTAATTACAACATGCCGTCGGATGCTCCGGCGCCCGCAAATCTAAAAGCGCAAGGACAAAGCAGCAAAGCCTAGGTTGGAAGAACCGTCTGTCCCGGACGTCGGTTCTTTAGAGGGCTCGGTGGAGCCGGTGGTTCTACCAGAAGTTCCTTTTGATTCTCAGGGAGAGACTTTACTGTTACAAGATGTGTCCTCTCAGGAGGTAGGCCAGGCTGAAGGGAGCTTCTCAGGTAGCTGTTCTCCCCTCCTTCCTAAGGTGGTTAGGCCCTCTCCTTCTGGTTCCAAGGCTTCTTCTAGAGGCAGGCCAGGAGTTAACTTCAGTGGGGTCTCCCTAGTTCTTCAGGGTCTCTGCCTAAGAAACATATGCTTAAAATGGCAGAAGATTTGATTACTATGATTAGAGGTTCTATGCCCCTCTGATAAGAGGCCTAGGGTGGAACCTGAGCTTGAGAGTTTTGAGGCAGTGTTGGAGGCTTCTGAGTCTTGACTGAAGACTTGCAGGAGTATCCTCCTTATTCTGATTCTGATGTAGATGATTCTACTCCTTGGCTTCTCCTCCTGAGGATTTTTCTTTTCAGAGACTCTTCATTCCATGAGGAGCATTTTAAATGGGAAGGTCAAGATTTCTCTGATTCCAGGAAAAGGCTTAGGAATTTTTGTTTCTACCCCAGCATAGGCCTTTGGCTATACCTCCTGTTCTGGATGTGGTAGAAGATGTTTTGCAGAGGCTTCCTGAACCCTGATTCCTTGCCTCCTGCCCCAGTTAAACCGGACAGGTATTATAGGGTGCCTGAAGCTCATAAGTATCTTTTTAAGAGTCCTAGGGCAGACCCAGAAACTGTTTCTCAGGGCCCTAAAGGTGTTAAGGCTTCTGTTGTTAAAAATCCTGTTCCTTCTGATAAAGAGGCTAGGGCTTTGGATAGATGGGGAAAGAAGGTGTATACTTCTTCCACTTTAGCCATGAGGGCTTTGAATTGCCAGTTTCACATGTTGAAATACCAAAATTATCTCCTTACACAGTTGAAGTCTAAGGTAGATGCTCTGGCGGAAGGTATTGAGTGTAAAGAGTTGCAGGATTTAGTTCATGTTTCTGAACAGGTGGGTAAGCATTCCTTGCAATGTGGTTTTGATGCTGTACAGGCCTCTTGAGGGTGGCAGCCACTGGTTCTGTTCTTCCAGGCACGCCTGGCTGAGGATCAGAATTTAGCTGAGCATGTAAAGACAAGGATTTTAGATGCTCCTTTACAATCTGATGTGTTATTTGGTGCGCCTGTGGAAGCAGTGTTAAAGAAAATGGAGGACAAGGCTAAGTCTATGCAGACTGTTAAAGATTTTTGCAGGTTCAGCCTCGAAGTTTAGTAGAAATTGGCCTACTAAGGGGTGGACATATCCTTCTTATGATTCTCAGTCTAGGGGTAGATCTAGGCGTGGTAGGGGCAGGCTCAAGGTTCTTTTAGGCCTAGAACAGGAGTTCACCTGCCCAGTCTTCTGGTGAGGGCAGGGGTCAGTCCTTTCGTAAGCAGACCCAATGACCTGCCTTTTCAGCTGCCAGAGCCTTCTCGTCTGGCAGCACCTTTGGGAGGAAGGCTGGCACTTTTCAAAAGAAAATTGGAGTGTTATTACCCAAGACAGATGGGTATTGGATATTGTTCTACGGTTACAGGTTTTATTTCCATACCTTGCCTCCTTTCAAAGGCATGCCAGACATTCCTCCTATACAAAGAAAAGAGGCTCACAAGCAAATTTCTCTGTTACTCCAGATAGGGGCCATTCAGCCGGTTCCTGTGCCAGAAAGGGGCCTAGGATTTTATTCTCGCCTGTTCCTAGTACCAAAAAGGGGAACACGTGGAGACCAATTTTGGATTTGTCTATCCTCAACATATCTGGACATTCCCAAGTTCAAAATGTTAACGTTACAACAGCTTTTACCTCTGCTGGGTAAAGATCACTGGATGGTAACTTTAGATCTCAAGGAGGCTTACCTTCATGTGCCTATCAGACTCAGTTGCAGGAAGTATCTGCGTTTCCGAGCTGGGAATTCCCATTATCAGTTTTCTGCATTGCCCTTTGGCTTATCTACTGCGCCCAGAGTATTCACAAAAGTTCTGGCTCCAGTCATAGCTTTCTTCAGGCTAAAAGGAATACAAATCTATCCTTACTTGGACGACTGTCTGATTCTGGCTCAAGAAAAGGACGAGCTTCTTCAGCATCTGGAATATGTGATAGCAGTGCTAAGATGCCTGGGGTATTCTGTGAACGAAATAAAGTCCAGTCTAGTACCCTCTCAAGACATGTGCTTTCTGGGTGTGAGACTGAATACAGCAGCCCAGATGGCCTTTTTAACCCCGGACAAACAAAAGAATCTTTCCCTTTACTTTCATCAACTATCTCTTCAGTCCGGGCTGACTGCAAGGACAGTCCTTCAAGCCTTAGGGTTCATGGCATCTTGTATTCTGGTGCTTCCCAATGCCAAACTGCATATGAGGAAGCTGCAATGGTATCTAAAAAAATGTATGGACACAGCACTGCCAGGATTTGGACACTGTCATTCCAATAATACCTTGCATTCAAAGCAATTTTTGTGGTGGGCTCAGGAATGTCACCTAAACAAGGGACTCTCTGTGACCCGGCCAGAGGCGAGTCAGATTCTAACGACAGATGCCTCAGACATAGCTTGGGGAGCTCATCTGAATGGAAAGTGGATACAAGACAAGTGGCCTGCCAGACTACAGCATCTACATATCAACATGAAGGAGATGTTAGCAGTCCAGTTTGCATTAATGGCTTTCAAGGAGTTACTTCTTCCAGGGCAGGTGTTGATTCTAACAGACAACACAACTGTCATGTGGTACATCAACAAGCAAGGGGGAACACATTCTTATCCTCTATGCAGGCAAGCAATGATTTTGTGGGAGACTGCAGCTAAATCTTCAGGCACGGTTTCTGCCAGGAGCACAGAACTCCTTAGCAGATGTGTTAAGCAGGCAAATCATGAATCCCCACGAGTGGAAACTGGATCTTCATGTATTTGAAGTGACAGTGTCATGGGGAACTCCAGACATAGATCTGTTCGCTTCTCCTCTAAACCACCAGCTGCCAAAGTTTTGCAGGTTTCATCACACAGCTTGGAAAGTGGATGCTCTTTCGTTCAGTTGGGAAAATCTTCATGTGTATGCCTTTCCACCTCTGCCTCTCCTCCCAAAGGTACTCCTAAAGGTCAGACAAGACAAGCCAAGCATGATTTTGATAGCTCCAGATTGCCCTCGGCAACACTGGTACCCATTACTGAGGCATCTGGTAGGGAAGCCCCCATGGCCTCTACCCTTATTTCCTCACCTTTTGGCTCACAGGGACGGTCATCTACTCAATGTCAAGCTTCACTCTCTTCATCTAACAGCCTGGCATATTCTGTTTTGAACCACAGCAGGTCTCAACTTCCTCAACAAGTTTTGAATGTGATTATGGAAGCCAGAAGCCTCAAGGTGCAAGAGAGCTGGCAGCCATCCCTCCAGAAAACACAATGTAAGGGAGAGGACTGTCATCCTTTTTGGCACTGGAAAGCCTTTTCTTCCCATCCTACAAGCCAGGTCCCCTTCACGATAAGTCATGACAACACCGCAGTCATGGTACATCAACAAACAGGGGAGGACTAAGTTCTACCTCCACCTCTGTGCAGGCTAGCAGTCCAGATTTGGGATCTAGCCTCCAAAACAATTTATCCCCTGCAGGCAGCCTACATCCCATCCAAGGACAACCACTAGGCGGATGCTCTCAGAGATCATACTCTCTAAATCACGGAGTGGATGTTGAACAGGGACATTTTCTAGATATTGTCCACCAGTGGAGCACACCCTCAAGTAGATTTGTTTGCCTCCCCAGAACAGACAATTGAAAAGTTTTGTGCCAAGAACCACTCCCACTAACTTGGAAGTGGATGCCTTTAGCATTTCATGGAAGGGGCGGTTTATATATGCTTTTCCTCCCTTCCCTCTCATTCAAAAGGTCCTTCTGAAAATCAGGAACGACATGCCAAAAATCTTGCTGGTCACTCCCTACTGGCTAAGGCAGCATTGGTTTCCCCTTCTACTATCCATCACCAAGGGCAACCACCACAAGTTACCCCTCAAGGTGGACTTACTCACACAGCAGAAGGGAACACTCATCCACCCTCACCTACAGATGCTATGTCTAACACTCTGGGTGGTAAAACTTTTAAACCCCCTTCAGACACCACTACTCTGAGGACGTGCTTTTGGTCCTAAGGAAGGCCAGGAAACCTACCACAAGGAGATCCTACATTTCAAAATGGAAAAAAATCTCCAAATGGTGTCTGCAAAGACATATAGAGATCCCTTTCTAGCAGGTGTCCCTATAGTCTTAACTTGTGTGTGAACTTATCAAGGCAGGACTTTCATACTCCTCAGTTAAAGTCCACCTACCCGCCATCTCTGGCTGCTTGCCCTTAGACCCTCCTTTACTCTCCAGGCTAGATGTTAAGTTGTTCCTGAAAGGGGTCTTGCACATCTAGCCACCAAGGAAACCCGTTCCACTGCCTTGGCACCTGAACTTCATCCTAGAAATACTCACACTGTCCCCATTCGAACCAGCCAGTTCTGCAACACTTCAAATGGCCACATGTAAAACAATATTGCTGGTAGCCCTTACCTCAGCTAAAAGGGTGTCCGAGTTAAACACTGATGGTGTGTCACCCCTACACTGTTTTCCACAGGATGACCCTAAATACCACCCTTCTTTCATGCCCAAAGTGGTCAACGAACTATCTTTAAATCAGTCCATTCACCTGCCCACCTTCTTCCTCTCTCCAGCTAATGAAAGTGAGAGACTACTCCATTCCCTGGATGTGCACAGGCAACTAAAGTTTTACTTGGGCAAAACTAAGTCCATCAAAAAATCTAATCAATTCTTTGTATCTTTCCATCCCAGGGCACTGAGCAAGGCAGTCACCAAACAAACCATCTCATGCTGGATCAGAAAATCTATCTGCTTCTGCTACTCCTTACACAGCAAGGACCTACATCAGGGGGTAAGAGCACATTCTACTAGGGCCGTAGCATCATCCAAAGCCTTCTTCAAAGGCCTGGGCACAGCCTTCATCCTGGAGGTGGCCATCCGGTCCACTATTACACACCTTTACTAGACATCACAAATTGGACCACATCTCCAGAGCCAGAGCAGGGCTTGCTATTGCAATCCTGCAGGGATTTCTGGAATCGGCTACCTATACCTTCACCCTTCCACCTTCTGAAGCTGTGGTACTCTCCCACACTAGGAATGCGGCAACATGGGAGTAGAAGGACATAAAATAGTTGTGTAAAGTCTTACCATAACCATAGATGTCCTTCTCTTCCATGTTGCAGTATTCCTTCCCCCCACCTATCCCCCTAAATTCATTTTCACCTGTCTATGGAGCTCCCTGGAGCACCACCTAGACTAAGGTCACAATGGCAAACTCACACTTATGGGTGGACATCATTTGGCTCTTCTTACTATACTGTCCAACTTGTGCAGTCATTTCTTACTTCTGTATGTGCAGACATCACATTTAAGGCCCCTGGTTTGTGGCCTCCCCCACACCTGCAACAACCAGTCTTAAGCTTTTGTATAGGAGCCAAGGTTTGGGTCGCCTGAGGTGGAGAATCCCACACTAAGAATACTGCAACATGGAAGAGTAGGACATCTATGGTTATGGTATGATTTTACACAGCTGTTCTTTTGCCCTACTTAGATGACCTGTTAATCAAGCCTCCTTGCCATAGAAACATCTGCAACAACTCTAGTTCACCCTCAACCTCCTCTTACAGTTGGGGATTCACAATTAATTGCTAGAAGTCCTCCCTGCAGCCAAATTGGGACCTAGATTTTCTGGGCTGTGTACTGGACACCAAAACAATGCAAGCCTGTTTGCCTTAGGAAAAAGTGCAGAGCCTTGCAGATTACTTTGACAACCTTGCCTACCTCAGCCAGTGCTCTACAAAGGGCCCCTGGGATTCATGTAGTGTTTTTTTTTTAAACAGAAACATCTTTATTAATCATCACTTATGATCTAGGCAACCATGCATTTATATAAATGAAAACTCATATTGACATTTTATTTGCAAACATTCTGTACAGTAACTGTCAAACAGTACAAACACCGTTCATTTCCCGTCTTTCCTTAAATCGCATTCCTCCTCCAAAAAATTATTCTGCATAAATTGATGTCCTTCTATTCGTATATTGCAGTGTTCCTAATCTTTGGGGATTCCCCGCCTAGGTGACCTGAACATCCTGCCAGTATACAAAAGACTTTTGCTACTGCATGGTACATGTGATGATGCACATAGCAAAGCAACCTGCGTTGGTCATAAAGGAGAAGTTTGCACGTACCATTCCAGAGAACTTCCCTGCTGCCAATCCAAACCCCAACTTATTCCATTGGTCTGATGGAGTATTTGCTGTTTTCAGATAAGCGCCCCTAAATCTTTGTTTTTTTGTGCTGCTGCATGTTTTTGAAGTTAATGCCATCTGGGAAAGGCAAATGGCTTTGTGGACATCAGATTCCACACAGACAGCCATAATCAGTGTTTGTTTTGTTTAGGGTCTGAGCACCATTACAAGTCTTGCGTGATTTGCCAGGCGTTTGTCCCCAAGACGCTTCATAGTCTTTTGTCGGGTGTTAATGTTTTCCTCTAGAATCAATGGCTTAAAAGACTAGCTGTTGATATGGAGGGCACTGCATGTCCGTCCAGTGAGCCACCGGAAGAAGGCGGCCAAAAAGATCAGGCCTGAATCTTCAACTGCACCTCGGGATTTAGATGTTCCTCTTGAGGCCAGTGAAGGCCTGGAGGCCCGTTCAATTTCTGGTTCCCAACCTGCAGGTACCAGTTCAGAAGCTGTTATTGAGAGCGCCAGTAGCACATTTGCAGAGGCATTGGAGACGTCCATTCGGGGTGGTAAGGGGGAACCGCGGCCTACTACTTTGAATGTCCCTAGCACTGTCCCTCCACCTGCACTGTCTCATGCTATCCCTACACCCGACCCAGTGCCTAGGTGTATGTCAGCAATTTCTTCACAACCTAGGGGGAATCTTCCTGTTAAGAAATTAAGACAAAAACATGTTTACTCTCCCCAGGATCCTTCTCCAGATTAACAGGCTTTCTCACACCTTAATGCCTGTCTGGCTCTAAATCCGTCCTCTGCTCAACCTTGCATTTCTGTTCCTTCCTCCACTCCCAGGAGATCAGTAGAGGAACAGGAGCCTCATGGAGAAGAAACTTCATCAGATGAATCTTTGATCTACACATCTCAAATAGTCTCCTAGGCTATGCTTCCCCAGAATTAGATTCTAACAGTGGGAATTCTCCTAAGGAAGATTTGTTCTTTGGAGAAACTATAGGGATCTTCCAGACCTCAGCAAACTCCCGCTCAAAAGATCACCTTTCAAGACAGGCCAGGTAGTCTATTACTACCTGGCAAATCTCTCAAGCATACCTCTTTCCCAGTGCCTGTCTTCTCTTCCCTCTTGGACATGCATCTCCACCAAGTGGGCCCTTTCCATTATTCAAAATGGCAACTACATGGTATGGAAATCTGTCCCTGCTTTCAGAGGTGTTCTACAACCACCTCAAGACAGGATTCATCTGTTCCCTCAAATCCTAGAGGACTTGCTAAATCAAGGAACTGTTCAAGAAGTTCCACCACTTCAGAAAAGGAAGACTGTTTTTCTCAAGAATGTTCCTATTCCCCCAGAAATGATGGTCTTGCAGACCGTCTTAGACCTCTTAGAGCTCAACCTTTTCCCTAAATGCCAATCTTTCATATGCTCACTCAAACTCTTTACCCTCTTCTGCTCCCCCAGGCAATTCTAGTCAGTCTGGACATCAAGGATGCATATCTGCATATCCCCATTCATCTGCAGTACAGGAAGTTTTACGCTTTTCTGTTGCTTCCTCACATTTTCAGTTCTGTGCTTTGCCCTTTGGACTCTGCGGCACCAAGGGTATTCACAAAATGCTTAGTTCATGTCATTGCCTTCTGCAGCCTCCAAGGAATACTGATCTATCCTTATCTGGACAACTTAATTTAAGCAGTCCACCCGAACACTGTAAGGGAAAACCTAGTCTTCACTGTCTCCTTCTCCAAGGCCTGAGGTTCAACATGTCTTCTCTTAATCCTTCCCAGGATCATATTTTTCCTAGGATGCAGGCTAAGGACAGATCGGATGATGGCTTTTGTCCCTCCTCAAAATCCCTCCTCAAAAAATGGAAACTCTGCTCAGCTACTTAACCAACTACTGCCCTTAACCACCATCTCTGCCAGGGACTACTTGCTTATACTAGGGTTCATGGCATCGCTCATTCCCATGCTTACCCCTAGCCAAACCACATATGGAAAATCCTGTGGTTTCTAAAAACTCTGTGGAGCAAGCATGCCTATTCTCAGGAATTTGTACTCCCTGTTCTCCTATGCATAGAAAGAGAAATACATTGGTGGGTTCAACAGATTCTACTGAACCCAGGCCTTCCCTTTCAACAGCCAACTCCAGTTAAGGAACTCTACACAGATGCCTCAGACTTGGGGTGGAGAGCAACTCTGGGTCACTTAAAAGTCCAGGGTCTCCCTCAATCAAGAAGCAAAATATCAATGCAAAGGAAATGAGGGCTTTGATCCTGGCACTCAAAGCCCTACTTCCAGGACCCCTGTAGTTATTGACAGACAACACTACAGTTCTATGGTATGCGAACAAACAGGGGGCCACCAAGTAATACCTGCTTTGCAGGCTGGCCTTTCAAGCCAGGATGATTGCTTCTCAAGTGAAGGTCTCTTTGCAAGCAGTTTATATTCCTTTGGCTCAAAATGTGATGGCAGACACTCTCTCAGCAGGTCCATGACACAAACCCACGAATGGATGCTTCACAGGGATGTGTTTCTGAACATTCTCCACCAGTGGAGTACTCCTCATATTAGACATATTTGCCTCCCCCAAGAACAGACAGCCTCCAAAGTTTTGTGCCAGAGTCCCAGGCCCTGTGGTATGGAAGATGGACACCCTATCCTTCTCATGGAAGGGGGTGTTTCTTTATGCATTCCCCCCCTTCCTCACATTCAGAAGGTCCTACTGAAAATACAGCAGAACAAGCCATAAGTCTGATTGGTGACTCCTTTTTTAGCCAAGACAGCACTGGATGTTCATCGTGTTTCACTGTTGCAGTCATTACTCTTGGGTTGTCCACCGGCAGGCTACCCTCAATCGGCCAGAATTCCAAAGTCTGGATCCAGCCTTGGCTGCTGTTGCCTCTTCCCTGACATCAGCGCGCCAGGGGTATAAAAGATGCAGCCGGCGCCATTTTCTTCAGTCTGTTTTGCCGCGTGGTGCCCGAAGCAAAAGCAGTTCACAAGTGCCGGTCGGCTGACTCCTGAGATTTTCGAATCCGAATTTCAGAACCAAAGTCTTCATTAAAGCTAAGTACCCCATTGGGGAAACTTTTTTCTTGCTCCAGACCGATGTCAGAAAAAGTTAACAATTGTATTTCTTGTGGGAAGCAAATACCTCATAAGGATTTTCACTCTTACTGTATTCCTTGCCTAGGCCCTGATCACAACGTAGCTAGCTGTCAGTTTTGTGCTAGATTTAACCAATGCACTATCAAGCATCGGTTTGATTTTGCATTTCATTACTTTGGCTGAAGATTCAATTATATTATGCCGTCAGACCAGCCGACAACCGGAGTTTACAAAAAACGCAAGGACAAGGAAAAGATAGGCATCCAAGGTCCAAAACAGGCAACGAGGCCTCTTCTAGGCCAGTCACCGGTTCGCCGGTTCTCAGTGAGGCGCTTTTGCAGCCCCTGGCGCCCGCTACCTCAGAGCCACAGGCCGCTACCCACTCCCACGTGGAGCCGACTGGGCCTCTGGATACTCAAGGTATTGGGCACTCTAAAATCATTCCCTCAGATGGGTCCGGAGCCGCTGAGCAGGCATCGGCTTCTGAGGGTGTCTTCAGACCTACACTACTATATATTAAGCCATCCTCAGCTTCAAAGACTAAAGCAGCTCTAAAGGCAAAGAAACAAGTACAGCATTCTCCTACTCAGATCTTCATGCCTAAAAAAACAGATGCTCAAAATGGCCGAAGACGGGGCTCCCATCCCCCTCCTGATAAAAGGCCTAGGCAAGAGACAGAGTATGATTCTTCTGATCAGGTTTCTATTTCCTCTGATTCCTCTTCTGAACAGGATTACTCCATGCTCCCTTATGAGGATTCTGATGCTGAAGAATCCATTCCTTCAGCCTCTCCTTCTGAGGATTATTCTTTTGGGGAAACCCTGCATACTATGAGGGAGCATTTCCACTGGGAGAGCCAAGATTACTCTGAATCTAAGAAAAGGCTCAGGGACTTTCTGCTACTTCCTCAGCACAGACCCCTTGCTACTCCACCTGTTCTAGACATTGTAGATGATGTTTTTTCAGAGTCGGACTGTCCCCTGACTCTTTACCCCCTGCACCTGCTAAGCCAGAAAGATACTACAGGGTCCAGGATTCTCATAAATTCCTATTCAAAAACCCCGCTGCTGACCCAGAAACTATATCTTAGGGTCCCAAAGGGGTCAAAGCTTCCACTGCAAAAAAACCCTGTCCCCTCTGATAGGGATTCTAGGGCTCTAGACAGATGGGGGGGGAGCCTACACATCTGCTACCCTGGCTGTGAGGGCTTTAAATTGTCAGTTTCATATGCTTAAATATCAGCAATATTTAATGTCTCTGCTTAAACAGAAATTGTTGACGAATACTGAATGTTCAGACAACAAAGAATTGCAGGATTTATTACATGCAGCTGAACAAGTGGGAAAGCATACTTTGCAATGTGGTTATGATTCACTGGATGCCTCTTGCAGGGCCGCTGTTACAGGTTCTGTATTAGAAGGCATGCTTGGTTAAAGAAACCAAATCTGCCTGATCATGTTAAAGCAAAATTATTAGATGCACCATTACAACATGATACTTTGTTTGGTACTAAAGCAGAAGCGGTGTTGAAAAAAATGGAGGATAAAGCTAAATCTATGCAGACAGTCAAGGATTTCTTACAGGTACAGCCACCCAGGTTTAGCAGAAACTGGCCTTCTAAAAATTGGTCCTTTCCAGTGTCAGACAGACCTCATAGAGGCAGATACAGGCATCCCAGAGGCAGATCTCAACCCCAAGGCTCATACAGGCCTAAACAGTGGGGTACTCCTACCTCCAAAAGCGGAGAAGACAAATCACAACCTTACAGGAAACAGTCCCAATGACTTTCCTCTACCAGATCCAAGCAGTTTTCTTTTGGCAGCCCCCTTAGGGGGAAAACTAGAACTTTTTTCATCAAATTGGCAAATGGTTACCCAAGACAAATGGGTCCTGAACATAGTGTCCCAAGGCTACAGGTTCCATTTTCACACTCTGCTGAGGTCAAAGGGTATGCCAAACCTGCCACACAATCAATGGGCAGAGGCACAAAAACAAATTACAGCCCTCATGGACATGAGGGCCATTCAGCAAGTACCACAACAGGGGCAAGGATTTTACTCCAGACTATTCCTAGTACCCAGAAAGGACAAAACCTGGAGACCAATACTGGACCTGTCTATACTAAATCCATTTCTGGAAGTTCCAAAATTCAAGATGTTGACTCTGCAGCAGCTACTGCCCATGCTGGGCAAAAAAACTTGGCTCGTAACTTTGGACCTAAAAAAGGCATACCTGCATGTCCCAATCAGTCAGTCTTGCAGAAGATACCTCATATTCATAGCTGGCTCATTGCATTACCAATTCTCTGCACTGCCCTTTGGCTTATCTACTGCACCCAGGGTCTTCACAAAATGCCTGGCACCAGTAATTACGTTTTGCAGACAAAAAGGAATTAAGTATATCCCTACTTGGACGACTGCCTAATTCAAGCAGAGAACAAAGACACTCTTCCAAAGCATCTGGTGTTTGTAAAAAGATTACTAATTGGCCTAGGGTACACAGTAAACGAAAATAAATCAAAACTAGTGCCCTCTCGAGAGATAATATTCCTGGGTGCAAGCTTAAATACAACTGCCCAGATGGCTTACCTCACACTAGACAAGCAAAAGCAACTGATTACTTATTTCAAGAAATTGGAAACAAAAAAACACTTATTTGCAAGGAAATTCCTGCAGGCCTTGGGTTTCATGGCATCCTGCATTCTACTAATTCCATATGCCAGACTGCATATGAGAAAACTACAGTGGTATCTAAAAAAATGTTTGGACTCAGCATTGCCACAGCCTGGAGACAATAATTACACTCATTCCCTGCCTACAACAGGAGTTTCGATGGTGGGCAGAAGCCTGTCACCACAACAAGGGTCTGCCATTCAGTTTTACCCACAGCCAGACAGACACTGACAACGGATGCATCAGATTATGCCTGGGGGGCCCATATGGCAGGAAAATGTATTCAGGGCACATGGCCTGCAAACCAGATGCATCTTCACATCAATCAAAAAGAGATGCTAGCTGTTCAAAATGCCCTGACAGCTTTCAAGTACCTGCTTCATCCAGGACAGTTACTGATAAAGACAGACAACACTACAGTCATGTGGTACATAAACAAGCAGGGAGGTGCACATTCCTACCCCCTCTGCAGACAAGCAATGACCTTATGGGACACAGCATTAGCTCTTCAAGTTCACCTGCAAGCACAATTCCTGCCAGGAAAAACAAATACTCTGGCAGACGAACTAAGCAGATACATCATGGATCCCCACGAATGGAAACTGGATCCACAAGTCTTCAGTATGATGATAAGGAAATGGGGATGCCCAGACATAGATCTGTTTGCCTCTCCTCACAACTGCCAATTGCAGAGATTCTGCACAAGGATTTATCACAAGCAAGCATGGAAAGTGGACGCCCTATCATTCAGCTGGAAAACTCTTACAGTATATGCTTTTCCCCCACTGCCTCTCCTTCCCAGAGTACACCTAAAGGTCAGACAAGAGAAGCCAAAAATTATTCTGATTGCACCAGACTGGCCACGCCAGCAGTGGTACCCAATCCTAAAGATCTTGTCTCAAGGTCCAGCATGGATTTTACCTCAAACTTCTCACTTGCTGACCCAACAAAACAGTCGGATCCTGCACAGCCAACTCAGGACCTTAAATCAGGCAGCATGGTGGATAATGTAGCTATTCTGAGCACTCCTCTTTCAAAAGCTGTTATGGATGTCATCTTGGAGGCCAGGAGGCCCAGTACCAGAAAATCTTATCCAGAAAAATGGAAGAGATTCTGTGCTATGAACCAGGAACAAGGCATTGACACGTGTGTACCAAACTTCCCTCAGATTTTACAATACCTAACTGAGATGCTGGACAAAGGCCTTTCTCTCATCAATTAAGATTCATGGCTCTGCCATTTCAGCCCATTACAATACGGAACCACCTATTTTTTCACATCCTTTAATAAGGAAGTACCTCAGAGGGGCCAAAAACATTAGGCCACCAAGGAGAGCACCAATTCCGGCCTGGGACCTCAATTATGTTTTGGAAAAACTCACACTGCCTCCTTTTGAGCCAGCATCAACAGCAAATATAAAATTTTTATCCTGGAATACAGCTCTGCTCCTAGCTATAACCTCTGCAAGGCGAGTCTCGGAGTTACAGGCACTCATGGCTGTGGAACCTTTCATCATCTGTCATCCAGACAGGGTTTCTCTGAGGACAAACCCTATATTTATGCCTAAGGTGGTGTCCAGTGTGGCCCACAACCAAGCCATTCACCTGCCTACCTTTTATCCAAACCTACAGAACAAGGGTGAGAAAATTCTCCATTCTTTGGACATACACAGGCAGCTACGCTTCTACTTGGACAGAACTAAAGCTTTCAGAAAGACTAAGCAACGTTTAGTATCTTATGCTGCAGGATCACAAGGAAAGGCCATCTCAAAACGGACTATTTCAAAATGGATAGGCCATTGCATCTGTTTCTGCTATTTTCAACATGGCAAACCAGTGCCTAAGGGCATTAGGGCTCATTCCACCAGAGCAGCAGCCACTTCAGCATCCTTCCTCAGAGGAGTACCAACCAAAGATATCTTAGAGGCTGCAACTTGGAGTTCAGTGCACACCTTCACAAAGCACTACCACTTACCTCTTTACTCGTAAGTCCAGAGCAGGCTTTGCTACTACAGTTCTGCAGGGCCTCATAGCCTCTCCTAATCCTATTTAGCCCAGCCACCCTACCTCAGCTTTGGGATTCTACCCAAGAGTAATGACTGCAACAGTGAAACACGATGAACATAGTAGTTGTGTACCTACCATAAATGTAGATGTTCGAGTGTATTCACTGGTGCAGTCCAGGACTGTGCCAGGCTATGTTTGCAAACGCTGGTGTTTTCTAAGCGTTCGCCTTACAAAGTGAAGATGGCTAAAAACGTCTGGCTCTTCTAAAGCGCAAAAGGGCTGTCTTCACGGTTTGGACAGAAAACAGTGGCCACTTGGACTGCTCAGCCTGTCAGACACTAGTTGCTTAGGTGGCTCTTTCCTTTCTTGTACCAGAGTGTCAGGGGAGGTTGTTACTACAGGAGTAGCTCCTCCTGTGTTGAGGTGAGGGTGCCCCTGCTGGGTGGTTGCTTCCTCCTCCCTCCCTCGTGGCCATTCTGGCCTCAAAGTTAATGGGTGCTTTTCCATAAGTCCAGCTCCCAGGAGCCTAATTCCTTTCCCAGGTCCAAAGATTTGGAGATTTGATTTAAGAATGGCTGAAGATTTGATTAGAGGCCCCCAGGCCATACCTGAGTCAGAGCAGGAGGCCAGGGTAGAAGTCAGAGTTGGAGTAAGATTCCCACCTTTCATATTCTGATTCGGCTGCTGGAATTTCTTCTCCCGTGTCCTCTATTCTGATTTTTTTCTTTCTCTTACTTCCTCCTTTTCCCCTTTCCATTTTTGAAATCTGAAACTTTGCATTCCAAACAGAATATTTGGATTAGGCTGGGAAGGATAAGAGAATTTCTTTTAAAGGCTAAGAGAGCCCTTTGCTATTCCCTGTACTGGATGTTGTTCAGGGATATTTGGATGTTGTTCCCTTAACTCCAGAATTCTCTGCCTCTGCCCCTGTTAAACCTCCTCAGATACTTATACCCAGATAGATACTACCTGATTAGTAGCATTGTTTAAGAGCCCTAGGGCCCCCTAGGCTATTTCGAAACAGGCCCCAAAGGTGTTAAGGCTTCTGTGTTGCAGTTAAATCCAGTTCCAAGGATGCTGGCTAGAGGAGTGATAGGTGGTAAAAAATTATATACCTCTCTACTTTTGGCTATGAGGGCTTTAATTGGTAAGCATTCTTTGCAGTGTGGTTTTGATGCTTTACAAGCTTCTTCCAGGGTGGCTGCTACTAGTTCTGTTGTTAGCTGGCTTAAAGATCAGTCCTTGTCAGAGCATGTTAAAGCTGAATTATGGATGCTCCTTTGCAATCTGATGTTCTTTTGGCCCTCAGTGGAATTAGTTTTAAAAAATGGAGGAAAATGCTAAGTCTATGCAGACAGTTAAGGAATTTTACAGGTTCAGCCCATGGTCTTTTCCCTCTTGATTTTCATCTTCCTTTCAGGGCCCTGTTACTTCTAGGTCTTTGAGTTCTTCTACCCCTTCTGCTGGGAGGGCAGGGAGCAGACCCAATGACCTGTGTCTTCAGCTGCGGACTCTGCTTTGCTGGCAGCTCCTCTAGGCGGAAAACTGGGACTTTCATTTGGTTACCCAAGACAAATGGGTGCTGGACATTGTAACCGAGGCTACAAATTTTATTTTCACACATTGATGTGCCTCATCAGCAAAGACTGGAAGCACAGGCACAGATTTCTTCTCTGCTCCAGTTGGGAGCAATACAGGAAGTTCCTTCTGCTTTTCTTAGTTCAGGCCCATTCTGGATTTATCCATTCTAAACACCTTTCTGGAAAAAATTCAAGATGTTAACACTGCAACACAGAGATCACTGGATGGTGACTTTGGATCTCAAGGAGGCTATCTTCACATTCCTATCAGGCCCAGTTGCGGGAATTTGCATTATCAGTTCTCTGCATTGCCCTTTGGCTTATCTACTGTGCCCAGGGTATTCACAAAGTCCTGGCTCCAGTAATAGCTTTTCTCAGACTAAAGGAATTCAGATTTATCCTTATCTGGACGATTGTTTGATAAACTACCCGACATCTGCAGTATGTGATGACAGTTTTCAGATGCCTAGGGTATTCTGTGAGCGATAAAGTCCAGTCGACTCAACACAGCCACGATTTGGACACTGTCATTGATTCTTCCTTGTATTCAGAAAGAATTTGTGTGGTGGGCTCAGGAATGTCACCTAAACAAGGGACTCTCTATTTCAAAGGAAAATGGATTCAAGACCTTTGGCCCCGGAGTTGCTTCACTTGCATATCAATATGAAGGAGATGCTGGCAGTTCAATTTGCCTTAAAAGCATTCAACTGGTGTTGATTGAACGGACAACACAACTGTCATGTGGTACATCAACAACATTCTTACCCTCTTTGCAGACAAGCAATGCTGTCACAGTTTCTAGATTAGCGGATGTTCTGAGCAGGCAAATGGTGGATCCTCACGAATGGAAGTTGGATCCTCAGGTGTTTAGATCAGTTGACCATGGCTGGGGAACTCCAGACATAGATCTGTTCGCTTCTCCTCTGAATTTCCAACTACCTCTGTTTTCAAGCATCAAAGCCTGGAAAATAGATGCACTATCCTTCAGTTGGAGCAACCTTCACGTGTATGCCTTTCCTCCTCTGCCTCTTCTTCCAAAAGTCCTGTTGAAAGTCAGGAGGGACAAACAGTGCATGATCCTTATAGCGGATTGGCCTCCGCCTCTGCATTGGTACCCTCTGTTGCTTATTGTCTCAAGAAAACAATCATTTTCTCAATGTCAGGGTGCAATCCCTACACCTGACAGCCTGGTAGCATTCAGTTTTAGAGAATGAGGGCCCTTCAGCCTCAAACGTTTTGGATGTTCTTTTGGAAGCCAGGCGTCCTAGTACTCGAAAAGTTTATGCTGATAAATGGAAGAGATTTTTTCTTTGGAGTTCAGCTAAGGGCTTTGATGTCACATTGCCTGATTTGAGTTGTACATTGCAATATTTGACTTTGTTATTGGACAAGGGTTTGTCTTTCTCTTCTGTTAAAGAGCATGCTGCAGCTATTTCTGCTCACTATGATGGTGACCCTCCTTTATTTTCGCATCCATTGCTTAAACAGTTTCTTAGAGGGGCAAAGAATATAAGACCCCCACGGAGGGCTCCTACTCCTACCTGGGATCTTAATTTTGTTTTGGAAAAGCTGACTCTGCCTCCTTTTGAACCTGCAGCTACGGCTGACTTGAAGTTGTTGTCTTGGAAGACTGCTTTTTTATTGGCTGTTACTTCTGCTAGAAGGGTATCTGAATTACAGGCTCTCATGGCAGTGGAACCTTTTCTGATTTTTCACCGGGACAGAGTTTCCTTGCGTACTAATCCTACTTTTCTGCCTAAAGTGATTTCTAATGTGGCATTGAACCAATCTATACATTTGCCTACTTTTAAAAAGTTTTGCATTCTTTGGATGTACATAGGCAGTTAAGATATTATTTGTTCAGAACCAAAGAGACGTGCTCTCAACAGTTATTTGTTTGCGTTTTTTGTGACTTCGTGGAAAAGCTGTCTCGAAACAAACTATTTCAAGTGGATTGTGTATTGCTTTTTGTTATTCTCATCATGGAAAGGAGGTTCCAGTTGGGATCAGGCCTCATTCTACTAGGGCTACTGCCACATCTACTGCTTTTTAAGAGGGTAGCTACTAAAGACATTCTAGAGGCAGCTACCTGGAGTTCTGTACATACCTTTACAAAGCATTATCATTTGCCTCTTTATTCTAGGTCTAGGGCTGGGTTTGCCACTGCAGTCTTACAGGGCACGTCTGCAGCTCCTCCGGCTATTTAGTTGACCAACCTCCCTTTTCCGTTGCTCTGGGATTCTACCCATTTGTCAGGACTGCAGCAATGGGAGGCAGCGAACATAGTACAGTTTTGTACCTACCATAAATGTAGATGTTCGAGGATCTCCATTTCTGCAGTCCTCCCTCCTTCCCCCTTTTCTTTTTAGATTGGGGTTTTGGGTGGTGTTTTTTTGCATTCTGTCGTCTGAGGCAAGAAAGACTGAGGTTATGGCGTCGGTCATGCGCATTTGTACTGACACTACGTCAGTCTCGGGCACCCATGACCGATGCCAGATCTAGCCCTTTGGTATTCGGGCCGATGGTGGGCAGCAGAGTACCCATTTGTCAGGACTGCAGCAATGGAGATCCTCGAACATCTACATTTATGGTAGGTACAAAACTGTACTTTACCCACCCACCATCCCCCTTGTCTTTGCTGGGGCTTTTCTACACTTCTCTATCCTATACAACCTTTTTGGTGTATTTGCTTGTAGATGAAGGAAATGTTATTTTTGTGCATGCATTTTTTTATTGGCATATTTTTCAGCCTACCATTTGGGGGCACCTGACATCTGGGGCAAGAAAAACTGAAGAAAATGGTGCAGGCTGCATCTTTTATACCCCTGTGCGCTGACGTCAGGGAAGAGGCGACAGCAGCCGACGCCGGACCCAGACTTTGGAATTCTGGCCGACTGAGGGTATCCTGCCGGCGGATAACCCAAGAGTAATGACTGCAACAGTGAATACACTTGAAGATCTACATTTATGGTAGGTACACAACTGTACTTTCCTCCTCTTCTGCATTTAGCCAAGGGCAATAATCACAAGTTACCCCACAGAGTGGATCTTCTCACACAAGACAAATGATAGCTTATCCATCCACATCTCACCTCCCTGAATCTTCTAGTCCTGCTGGAGGCCAGTAAACCCAACACTAGGAGATGATGTTTATCCAGATGGAAGAGGTTCTCCATCTGGTGTCTGAAGAAAGACCTAGATCCATTTTCAGTAGACAATTCCATTGATTATTTTCTATTTGTGTGATCTACTTAAGTCTTGGTTGGCCTACTGTTCTGTTAAAGCCCATCTATCAGCCATTTCAGCATGTATGCCTTTATCACCTCCCCTAGCTTCTAGATTAGAAGTTAAGTTCTTCCTAAAAGGCGTCCTTCACATTAGATGTTCCAGAAAACGTGTCCCTCCACCCTGGGATCTAAATTTTGTCCTGAAAAAGCTCACTCCGGATCCTTTCGAGCCAGCTGAGTCAGCTTCCTTAATATTTTGTACATGGAATGCTATCCTGTTAGTAGCCATCACTTCTGCTCAAAGAGTTTCTGAACTCCAAGCCCTTATGACTTGCCAACCTTTTCTAATTTTCCACAAGGACAAGGTATCTCTTCATACTAACCCTTTCTTCATGCCTAAGGTGGTTAATGACTTGTCCCTAAACTAATCCATTCATCTGCCCACCATTTTTCCTAACTCTGAAAATCCTAGTGATTTTATCTGGCCAAAACCAAGCCTATTAAGAAATCTGAGCAATTGTTTCCTTCCATTCCAGGGCGCTGGGAAAACCGGTCTCCAAACAAACTATTTTCTACTTTGGTTCCTAAGGCAATTTCATTCATTTACGGCTCCCATGGGAAGACGCACACTACCACTGGGGCCTTCTTCAAAAGACTGGGCACTGCATCTATTCTGGAAGCAACCACATGGTCCTTTGTCCATACCTTCAACAAGCATTACAAACTGGACACTATTTCCAGGTCAAGATCAGCATTTACTGGGGCAATCCTGCATAGGTTCCTAGAAACATCCTCTGCTCCATCCTCCCTTTCCCTTCCATGAGCTTTGGCACTCTCCCAAAGGTTATGAATACTGCAACTTGGGAATAGAAGCCCATAGAATAGTTGTGTAAAATCTTACGATAACCATAGATCTCTTTCTCTTCCATGTTGCAGTATTCTGTCCCTGCATCCTACCCCCTTGGTACTTGCTGTTTATTGGATGATAATGTATACCTTGTATGCTTGGACTGGTGTTCTGACTGGGGCATTCAATTCTGAGGAATGGCACTTGCTGATGTCACCTTTATGGCCTACGTAGGCTGCTTTGCTATGTGCAGTGTTGCACGTACCATGCAGTAGCAAAAGTCTTTTGTTTACTTGCTAGACGTTCGGGTCTTAAGGCGGGGCATCCCCAAAGGTTTTGAATACTGCAACATGGAAGAGAAGGACATCTAAAGTTATCGTAAGATTTTACACAACTGTTCTTTCCCTGTTTTTCTCCTACCCTTTTTCTAAAGATCCTCCTTCCATTTTTTATCTCTGTTACTGTATTCACTACTTCTATTACAGTTGACTTAGACTTTGATTTCCATTTTCTAGTAATTGCTTTTTTGGCAGCCACCAGAATTAAACTTGGAAAGGCCTTAGAATGTCTAGGCAATTCAGTTTTTGTATCACAGCTCAAAAAAGTATTTCCTTAGTTAACACCAATTTGCTCACTCTGTATTTCTAACACAGTAGTCTGAAGGGAATTTTTAAAGTCTGCAAACTCTTTGCACTCTCAAAAAAAAGTTCTCAATTACCTCTTTTTTCCTCATGATATCTTCACCTTTTGCCTTCTACCTGAGGAAATATTCTTTGTAAAAGAACACAAAGGAAGCAGGAACAGCACACGTAGGTAAACCAGGTTGTGGAGAACCAAAGTACCACCAAAAGTAAATCCAAAACCTGGAAACGCAGAGTAGATTCAAAGTAAAATCGCTTTTATTATAGGCCAACTCACACACAGCTTTTAGGTTATTCCCTTCAGTTTGCTTGGGGTATAAAAATACTTAAACACTTCTAAATAAAAATCCTAAATCTTTTAGACTTTGCATATTTGGGAGCCATACATATATCTTCCCAATATTTCTTTGTGAATTGCTTATCCAGTGTCTGTTTTCAATCTTTTCTAACCCCCTCTGATTGATTGCTGTACTTATCATGCATTATTTTATATGATGTACTAATTATCCCTTGTTTAACAGCAGCTTCTGTTCTAGATTCTACTAAAAACTCTACCAGTGCAGGCCTTTCACGTAGCAGTCCCCATTCCTTTCTCTTTGCCTGAACTCGTATCAATCCTTGATAGGAAGGTAAATCTCTAGCCTGCAGTCCAAATGTATTCTTGGTCTCTTGCCATTCTGTTAACTTTCCCTCTCTAATCACTTTCTCCCAGTACCTTAGTTCCTTTTCCAGTTTTCTCCACTAAATTCCAGACCCCTCTTGACTATTTTATGTATCCATAATTGCAGACATCTCTATAGGCAGACTCTCCTTTCTCCATTCCCATGTTGGCTTACTACTAAGAATACTTTCAACTACTTCATGAATATAATTCTCTATGGTTATTATTGCTCTTAAGGATTTGCATCTAAAGTCCCAGTCCCTCCTTATTTCTTCAGCTTCCCCCATTTCATTGTCATCCCTTTCCATTTTGAATTATAGCTTTCTTCTTGTGCTATGTATAGGAGCCTTAACTGTATAGCTCTGAAGTACCCCTTCAGGTAATCCCAAACTACTTTGTTCTATTGGAAAGATCAAATTATCCCACTTGACTCTTGCCCTCTTCCTACCCCAGATAAAATCCTTTAACTGTTTATTCTGATGTTGTCTTTTTTTCATCTGATTCAACATGTGAATTGTCTGATCAAGCCAGATCTAACCTTGGTGCCATATACCAAAGCTTTGGATCCGAGAGCTCTGACTCTTCCCTTATCCACATGTCACCTGTCCTGCCTGAATTACCCCAGATCTCGTTTTTTCACCTGAGTGAACCAGACACACAGATCGAGATCTCAATCTATGTCCTTCAATTTCACTGTTGCAGTATTCATTACATTAGGGATCCCCTGCCAAGGGCAACATGACATCTAGTCAGTATACCAAAACCTTCTGTTGCTTTAAGGTATGCCGTACATCACACACATGCTTCTCTTGTAGTGTATGGCATAAAGGTGACATCCAGATGTACCATCATCAGACCTTTGACAAGAGTCAGAAAGCTCTGAAGAGTTTGGTGTTTAAACTTGTCTTTTAGTCAGCTCTGCTCAAGATGACTAACAGTTTGGGCATGTAAAAGGTGCCCTGAAGGTTTGGAAGCTGGCCAGCTGTTATTCTTAGCAGACTGTAGTCCATATAGCTAAAGCTACAGCAGCAGTGATCATCTAAACATCTGCAGTTATGGGAAGTTTACTTACTCCAGAAACCAAAGAAAGTATTAGGAGACATGGATAAGGAAGGCAAGCATGGGCTCAAAAAATTGTAAGAGTCGGGGGCATAAAATATCCCTTCAAGATCAACTGATCTGTGTAGGGGCATCCCTTCCTTTTGATTTGGCTGTAGCTCAAGTGGATAAAAAAAATCTCATGGCACGTATCAAATAGGTATCCTCTCTCTCTCTCTCTCTCTCTATATATATATATATATATATATATATATATATATATATATATATATATATGCTTTATTTATTTATTTTTATACTGATTATCATTTTTCGTAACATCTTCATTGTTCTCCTGTAATTGGCCACTTTTCCTTCAATGGCCATACTAATTTTTCAGAATATATCTGACAGAAACCATTTCCTGTTAAACAAAATTTCATTCAGTCTTTCATTCCACATAACCCCTATTACATAAAGTCTTATCTACACTTCTCACATATTCTTTCTTTTTCTTAATAATACCAGTACATAATCATGTTTATATTTCTGTTTGTCGTTTATAGGTGCATACTAGGCTCATGACCAATAGGGCCTAGCCATGCAACCCAAATGTGACCCACGAATTTGATTTATATAGGGGTGATTTACTGACTGCCTTTGTCCATCAGAAGTAAGCATGCTTTACCGGCATTTGAACCCAGAGACAAGCAGTCTCTATTTACATTGCTACTTCGCTTAACTAGTTGATTTAGTAGACATCACAGCATTAATATTCTCAAAAACTTTTATTCACACAACTTTTTTCCAGAGTTTCAACACTTTTACATTTCAAGAAAATACTCTGTTGTCTCTTTTGCCTCACAAAATAAACACACTTTCAAGTTTATTTTTATATGGCCTATCCCCTGTTAAATGGTAACTTGTTTACCACCAGTCTCCATAGGAAATCCTGACACTGTGCTATCTTGGTACACTACTGTTTCCTTTGATGACTTTAATGATTACTTCTGGTAAATTTTCCCATGGATTTACATAACCATATTGTTTCCTCACATTATTATACAACATTCTTCTCTTTCCCCGTATCATCAGTTTTTATTTTGCATGTTAGTATTTTTTTGATAATTTAAATGTTTTTATTTGCATGTTCTTTTTCACTTTTTTATTTATACTCATCTCCAAGAACTTTTTGTACTTATTAGATTTCTCATTCTCTTGTTTTACTTACTTTAATACTTTATACAAGTTTAAAGAAGCAGAATAAACAACTGGATTTAGTAACACCAACCACACTTCATATTCCCTTTTGTACAACACACCTCTTTTCACTTGGTTTAGTCTTGAACCCCATATGAAAGAAAACACCAGTTGCATAATTTATTTTTCATATTTTTCTGAGATCATATAAACATTTGGCATATATGCTAGTTTTCCCATTAATAGAGTCATCAGATAAGCATTTTCCCTGAGTGCTAATCTAGATGTCCTCCACAAAAGACACATTTTATTTTTAATCAAACTCTCTCATTGCATCATGACTGTGTAAATGTTCCCAAATTTTATTCCCAGCAAAGACACTTCATTGAAAAGTGCAACCCCCACCCCCCCAAATTTCATCATATCACCCAAACTTTTAATTTTACCCATCCACTTTATACCAAACGTCCAAGAGAGGAGCGGGACGTCACTTGCACCCTAGTGGTAGCATTTAACTTTGGTATAACAGCCGGACGTACGAGAGTTCATCAGAGGCAAACTCCCTGATGTCATGAATGCAGCAGCATGTAGAAGAGAAGGACATCTAAGGTTATGCTAAGTTCTTACACAACAGTACTTTCCTTCATCCATATTTTTGTTCTTATTTACCACCTTATCTGCATATGTCAGAACTACTGAAATCGCCACCACCTTTTGTATCACATATCTATCATATTTCATTTTAGAAAAATGCATCCACAATCATCTCCTTAACTACTTCCTTAGTCACAACCTAATGTCCGGTTCTTAACATGGCTTTAGACCTAAACATAGAACTAGCACTGCCCTAATAAGTTTCACAAACATCATTTATCATCTCTTAAATGAAGGCCAACATGTCTCTTCCATCATTCTCGACATGTCCAAAGCCATTGACACCGTATCACACCAACTCCTACTCAACAAACTCTTATCTTATGGCCTCCGTTCATCATCCCTGTCCTGGTTCCATAGCTATCTTTCCAATCGTCAACAGGCTTCCAAATGGAAGAACAATCTTTCCGCCCTACTCCCCATCTCAGTTGGTTACCCCAGGGCTCCATACTTGGTCCTGTCCTTTTTAGCATATTTTTAGCATATTTACTAATCACCTCAGCTCTGCAACTCAACTATCCTCCATTGTCCAGTATGTCGATGATACTACACTTATGGGCTCAGCCCCCTCACCCCAAGAACTTCAAATAAAAATAAAAATTTTCTTTCAGGACAAAGAAAAATACATCTCTGAACATCAACTCATACTAAACCCAAATAAAACCAAGATAATAATCTTCCGAAACAATAAATCCAAACCATGCCATTTCCCCCTCACAATCCTGTCATCAAACGGCACCAAGATTGATCTCTCAAACCAAACTAAATAATCAAACTAAATCTAAAATTTAATTAACATACTTTTCAGACGATCAAAAAGGTTCACATCAAGCTTGGCACACTCTATAGGGCCAAACTATTCCTTACTCAAAGCGCCAGGCTGGCCACTGTTCGATCACACCTGCTTTCTACTCTCCATTATTCTTCTCACTTATTCACAAACCTGTGAAAGACTGACCTCACTAACCTAGAATCATGTTACAGCAAAATTGCCAAGTTTGCCAGTAATCATCCTCACAGGGCTCAACATTGCAAAGTTGTAGCCCAGCTCAGCTGGCTAGAACTCCATAAACTATTATCTTTGTCAGCTAACCATGGCCCACAAAATAGTCAACTAACCCAGCAACTGCCATGCTCTTTCTAACCTAGTCCAACCTAGTGCTAATCTCAGGGCACTCAGATCCTCTGACATACTTATGCTAAAGGTTACTCACTCCCACAACTGTCATGGCAACTCCTTCTAGTGTTTCAAAATTGCCAAACTTTGGAAGACCCTTCCTTAGCCCATTGCAAAGACTCCTCACTACCAAAAGTTCAAACAACTCCTAGAAGACTACATATCTAGTCAATGGCTCTGCTCCTGCCATACTCCATGTTAACTCTTCCTAGCTCCCTTCTCCCATCCTAACTTTACTCTTATCCTGCTACCTGTAACCTTCCCACTTATTCACCTTCATCTCTATGCTGAATTGCTTGTATGTTACAATTGCTGTCTACTACACCATTGGACTTGACTTACCGTGAACCATTACTCATAACTGTACATGCAGCTGCTTTGGTGCCAGTGTCTCTGTTAATGCTATCTGTATATATGTACTGTGTTATTTGAACGTGTATTATTGTATTTGTTCGGCATATAATAGTTTACTGTTGGTCTCGTTCTGTTTTGGAGCTTTTCTCCTCAGGTCTTCGCTGAAAATGAGCTTCTGGCCCAGTCAGACATTACCTAGTTAACAATTGTATCTCGGTCAGTACTGCATTCATTACCAATGCAAACAATATTCCACTTATGGGACACCCTTGTCTTGTACCACACTTCATGCATATTTCTTTATTCAGCACCCATTCACTAACACTCACTCTATTATTTTGATATGCAGACATATACACTTATTGCCGATTCCATACTTCTTCATAGGATCCCACTGCATTCTCTTTTATTTTCCTTATTTTTACTCTTACATGTTTTCCACATGCTGTGCTGCAATACTTATAATTTGTCCTTGTGTTCTTTTTACCTCACCTTTTACATTTTTCATTTCCTTTCATTATATTACTGTTTTACCCAGATATGCAAATACTGCCTCCCTTTCCCCTGTAAACAATATCTCTGTCTAAACAGTAATGCCTAAAATTTTCTTTATTTCTTTTTCCATATCATTATACTCTCTTGTATAATGTACTCTTGTATTTTCTTTAGATTCTCTAATGCATTTCTTTACATTTTTCCACATTTCACTTTTTCTTTTCTTATATCACACTGTAATTGAAGAAGAGTAACACTTTTTGTACTTGTTTTTAAATTCATTCCCACAGTTCAGACCAGTTTTTATAGAAGTCCTTCATGGTTATATGATCCTTCCATAACTGCCCTACTTCACACTCTGCAGTTTAATCCTATAATTTTTCATTTATTCTTTTTATTCCCTTTTCTGTTTAATGTACTCTTCCAAAACCTCCATCCATGTTGCTAAATGATCTGGAAAGAAAAAAAAACTGCATCCCAATCTGCTACCTCCAAGCCTCCCAATAGTGCAGAATAATTAATTTCAGATGAAAGTACTCCCCCCACCACCACCACCACAAGTCAATTGATTTTTGTTTCACAGAGATAATTTACCACATTTTATCACTTCCTGTATTTTTTAACATCTTTCCCTTTCTTTTTACATTTCCCTTTAAATCGCAATTAAAGTGCCCTGCAGTTATAATTTTCATGTTAGCCACCACAGAGTTTAATATTTGATGGAAAAAAATCTTTATTTGCTAATTATATATACATGTAATGCTATAATTTTATAAACCTGTTCTCTCCACTTCATATCCACAACAGTTAACCTTCCCATTCTTACCAACAATTGCTCTAGTATTTTCTCTGTTTTGTTACACACAGGCACTCCAGAACAGCATTCACTTCCTAATGTCCATATTGTATTTCTGCCCCACAATTTTTCTGTTTGTTGTCTTTCTCAGGAATCTTACATCCTACAACAGAACAACATTCACATCATTTAGCACACCATTCCAGTATCCCTATCCATCTTATGTTGTTAATACTGTTCACATATACTGAAAGTATTATAATTTTTTTTTTCTTTTTAAGTTTAGAAGCATTTTTTTACATTTATTTTCTTTTTATTCTTTCCCCAATTATTTTTTTTTCCTGGGTTTATGTACAAATAATCCTTCGATCCTCAGAATCAAATTTTTCACTTGCTAGAACTTCAAAAAAGTTATTAGCATCAATCCCTTCTCCTGACCTCTCTTCCTGAATGTACTATCTCTCCTCATTTTTCACCTCCATATTTTTTCTTCTGCAGTTTCTTCTTCACCTAGATGTCCTTCAAGAATGCAGCTGCAGTCATAACATATGGGTTGTCCTGCCTCAGGCAGCCCTCGGTCGGCCGGATTCCAAAGTCTGGGTCCGGCGTCGGCCGGCGTCGCCTCCTCTCCGACGTCAGAACGGCTGGAGTATAAAGGCATCGGCCGACGCCATCTTTTTCAGTCTTTCTTGCCGCGCGGTGCCCAAAGCAGAAGCAGTTCGCAAGTGCCGGTCGGTCAGCTCCTGTGTTTTCAGTACCAAAGTCATCTAAAAGCTAAGTACCCCATTGGGGAACATTTTTTTCTTGCCTCAGCCGATGCCAGAACAAATTGAGAAAGTTAATAATTGTTTGTCTTGTGGTAAACAAATACCTCATAAGGACTTCCATTCTTACTGCCTTCCTTGCCTGGGCCCAGACCACGACGTCTCGGCCTGTGCTGCCTGTGCTTGCTTTAATAAGCGCACCCTCAGGCGCCGGGCAGAATTTGCCGAAGACTTTTTCGGTGAATCTTTCGCGTATATCATGCCGTCTGATCAACCGACAACTCAATCTACCAAAAAACAAAAGGACCGGGACCAACATCCTCGACCCGCGTCCTCCACCGATGCAACTCCTAAACCCTCCGCTAGTGCTTCGGTCCCTTCGGAAGCGGTAATTCAACCGCTCCAGGCCGACGACACAGCGTTAACACGTCCTTCGGTCTTGGAGATCTCTCCGGTGCCGGTTGTTGATTTTCCTCCGGAAACCGAAGTTCTGGATCTACCCGACACCATTCCTGTAGACAAGGTTACTCCTGCACGTGGGGCTGCAAGGCCTCCTGTTTCCATGTCCATCAAGGCCTTTGCACGTGCTAAGGCCTCCAGCCAGGCCAAGGCCCATCTTAAACCTGCTGCTCAGGCCCCTTCTTCTGATAAACAGATCATGTCTCTTGCTGCAGAACTTATTTCTCTTATCAGGGGGTCTCAGCCTCACCCAGACAGAGGTTCTCAGCCACCTGCAGAGAAAAGGCCCAGAACTGAGCAGGCTGACAACCTCTCTTCAGATGAAGCCTCTGGGGATTCTGAGCATTCAGATACCCAAGAAGAATCCTTCCAGGCCTATGAGGACTCTGATGCTGAGGAATCTATTCCCTCTGCCTCCCCTCCAGAGGATTTCTCGTTTGGTGAAGTCCTGCATTCCATGAGGGAATATTTTAAATGGCAGGGTCAGGAATTCTCTGATTCCAGGAAAAGGCTATGTACCTTCCTCAAGCTTCCCCAGCACAGACCTTTAGCTATTCCTCCTGTTATGGATGTTTTGGATGATGTTTTCTCTGACTCCAGTGCTAACCCTGATTCTCTCCCCCCTGCTCCTGTCAAGCCAGACAGATATTATAGGGTCCCTGACACTCACAAGCATCTCTTTAAGGCCCACTCTGTGGATCTAGAAACTATTTCACAGGGCCCCAAGGGAGTGGCTACTTCCACTGCCAATAATCCACTACCAGCAGATAGGGAAGCTAGGTCCCTGGAGAGATGGGGTAAAAAATTTTATACCCCTACCACCCTAGCCATGAGGTCACTTAACTGCCTTTTTCATATGTTTCAGTACCAGGATTTTTTACTGGATGATTTACAGAAAAAGCTAGCCTCTCCTGATCCTATTGATAGAAAGGCATTGCAGGATCATATACATAACACTCAGCAGGTTAACAATCATTTTCTTCAGTGTGGTTATGATGCATTGGAGGCTTCATGTAGGGCAGCTATGACTGGGGCTGTGATATGTAGACATGCTTGGTTAAAAGATCAGCCATTGCCAGACCATGTTAAAGTAAAGTTACTTGATGCACCTCTGGAAAAACAGAAGCTTTTTGGTGCTAATGCACAAGATGTGTTGAAATCCATTGAGGAAAAAGCTAAGTCAGTACAGACCGTCAAGGATTTCCTCCAGGTTCAGCCACCAAGATTCAGCAGAAACTGGCCTTCAAAGAATTGGTCCTTCCCAGAATCTGACAAGTTTCAAAGGGGAAAAAACAGGTGTGCCCGAGGTAGAGGGCAGTACCGAGGATCCTACAGGGGCCGCCAATGGCAACCTCCAAATCAAAGAAGTGGCGCAGGCAGCCCAGCTGCACCACAAGGACAATCACAATGACTTGACTTTCATACCGCCTACAAAGGCTCAAAGAGAAGCACCTTTGGGCGGAAAATTATCCTTATTCTCAAAAAACTGGCATATATTAACCAAGGACAACTGGATTCTGGATTTAATAGACAAGGGTTACAGATTCCACTTCCATACTTTACCAATAAGACAAGGCATGCCAAACCTGCCACATCATCAAAGGGCAGAGGCACTCACTCAAGTTTAAAAGCTGTTAGTTATAAAAGCAATAGAAAGGGTTCCTCCTCAGGAACAAGGCCAGGGATTTTATTCAAGACTGTTCCTTGTTCCAAGAAAAGAAAACAAATGGAGGCCTATACTGGACTTGTCTACCCTGAATACTTTTCTCATTGTGCCAAAGTTCAAAATGCTGACGTTGCAGCAGCTCCTTCCCATGCTGGGCAAGGGGTCTTGGCTGGTCACTCTGGACCTCAAGGAGGCATACCTGCATGTCCCAATCAGACAAAGCTGCAGAAGATACCTCAGATTTCTTGCAGGGACAGAGCATTATCAATTCTCAGCATTGCCGTTTGGCTTATCTACTGCGCCCAGAGTGTTCACGAAATGCCTGGCATCAGTAGTGGCACACTGCAGACTCCAGGGGATTCAAATATACCCCTGTCTGGGCGACTGCCTCATACAAGCAGACAACAAACAAACCTTAATAGCAAACTTGGACTATGTCATTCAACTACTGCAGGCTTTGGGATACACAGTCAACATTCAGAAATCAAGACTACTGCCATCCCAACAGATTATTTTCCTAGGAGCCAAACTGGACACAGAAACACAAATGGCCTACCTCACAGAGGAAAAACAACAGCAGTTACCAGAGTACTTCAAAGGCCTAGCAAAGCTCTCCCAGCTGACTGCAAGGAAAATCCTGCAGGCCCTGGGATTCATGGCATCTTGCATTCTTCTGATACCTTTGGCAAGACTTCAAATGAGAAAGCTGCAATGGTATTTAAAAAGCTTATGGTCCCAACACAGCCAAAGCCTAGAGGACGTAATCCCACTCATTCCATGTCTGCAAAAAGAATTCTTGTGGTGGGCTCAAGCAAGTCAGTTAAACAAAGGCATGTCTTTCAGCAAACCTCAAGCAGGTCAAATGATTACAACAGACACCTCGGATCTTGGATGGGGGCCGCACATGGAGGGCAGATGCATTCAAGATCTGTGGACACCAAGGGAAAGACATCTGCACTTAAACCAAAAAGAGATGTTGGCAGTGATACATGCAATCGAGACTTTCGAAAAATCACTACAACAAGGTAATTTGCTAATAAGGACAGACAACGCCACTGTCATGTGGTATATAAACAAGCAGGGAGGCACTCATTCTTATCCCCTCTGCAGACTAACAATGATTCTCTGGGAAAAATCCCTGAGTCTGAAGATACATTTGCAATCCCAGTTTGTGCCGGGCAAGGACAATGTACTGGCGGACAAGCTGAGCAGAAATTTCTTGGATCCACATGAATGGAGGCTGCACCCTCACATTTTCTCACAAATAACAAAGATATGGGGAAGACCGGGCGTAGATCTCTTTGCTTCTCACATGAATCATACCTGGAAAAGTTCTGCACAAGGACCCACCATCCTCTAGCCTGGAAAATGGATGCTCTCTCCTTCAGCTGGAATTCCCTAAAAATGTATGTATTCCCTCCTCTACCTCTGCTGATCAAGGTGATACTGAAGATCAAAGCAGAACTGCCAACAGGCATTTTGATAGCTCCAGACTGGCCAAGGCAACACTGGTACCCATTGCTGTTGAGCATAACTCGGACCAAACCGTGGCCTCTGCCCCTATGGCCCCTGCTTCTAACACAACACAATTACAGGACTGTCCATCAAAACCTGAAAACATTGCATCTGACAGCCTGGAGGTTACCATAACTCCTTCCGCTATCTCTCTTCCCAAAAAAGTTCAAGAGATCTTACTGGAAGCACGCAGACCTTCCACCAGAAAAACCTATTCAGCATCTGGAATGCCAACAGGGGTCAGGATACAACATTACTGAGTATACCTCAGATATTGGAATACTTGGCAGAAATGTTTCATACTGGACTCTCATATTCTTCTATAAAGATTCACGCCTCAGCAATCTCAGCAAAATACAATTGTGATCCACCAGTGTTTTCACATCCTTTGCTAAGACAGTTCCTAAGAGGGATAAAGAATATCAAACCTCCCAGAAAACAGCCAGTACCTGCATGGGACCTCAATTTTGTTTTGGAAAAATTAACTCTTCCTCCCTTTGAGCCAGCAGCAACTTCAGAGATGCAATTTCTATCATGGAAAATGGATTTTCTATTGGCAGTCACATCTGCAAGAAGAGTCTCGGAGATGCAGGCACTCATGGCAGTACCTCCTCCTTTCCTCATTTTTCATCAGGACAGAGTTTCTCTAAGAACCAATCCTACATTCATACCAAAAGTAATTTCCAGGGTGTCTCTAAATCAAGCTATTCACCTGCCTACTTTCTTCCCCAATCCTCTAAACAGGGGGAAAAGCTGCTGCATACTTTGGACATACACAGGCAACTACGCTACTACTTGGACAGAAGTAAGGCCACCAGAAAGTCTGACCAACTGTTTGTAGCCTATGCTGCTGGAGTACAAGGAAAAGCAATCTCCAAACAAACAATTTCAAAGTGGATTGGACACTGCATCAGGTTCTGCTATTCTTTCCATGGAAAAGGTGTGCCAGCCAATATTAGGCCACATTCCACCAGAGCTATAGCCACATCCACAGCTTTCCTCAGAGGAGTGGCTACAAAGGACATTCTAGAGGCTGCTACATGGAGCTCCGTGCATACATTTACCAAGCACTACAACCTGCCTTTATACTCCAGATCCCGAGCAGGCTTTGCTTCGGCAGTCCTGCAGGGCATTCTAGCTACACCATCCCTTTCTTAGTTCCATCCACCCCAGCTTGGCTATGGTATTCAACCCATATGTTATGACTGCAGTTGCATTCTTGAAGGACATAGTACAGTTTTGTACCTACCATAAATGTAGATGTCCGATAGATATGCAACTGCAGTCAATTTTCCGACCCTCCTACCCCTCTGCATCTTTCTTTATGGGTCCACTACCCCTATTCCTATTAGCTGGGGGGTATCTCCTATGGTGTATCTGTTTATTACTGTTGTGCATGTCTGGAATTGTTTATCCATTCACCAATTTTAGCCTTCCTAGGAGGGCACCTGGCATCTGGGGCAAGAAACACTGAAGAAGATGGCGTCGGCCGATGCCTTTATACTCCAGCCGTTCTGACTTCGGAGAGGAGGCGACGCCGGATCCAGACTTTGGAATCCGGCCGACCGAGGGCTGCCTGAGGCAGGACAACCCATATGTTATGAATGCAGTTGCATATCTATCAGACATCTACATGTATGGTAGGTACAAAACTGTACTTTCACTCTCTCCTCCAGCCTCTTGTCCTTCATGTACGTTTTCTTCCCTTTCCCCTTTCATTATTTACTGTTGACAATCCATCTAAAAGTGTCCCTTTTTTTACACAACCTGCATTCAAGCACACACCTTCTTGCAGTATGTCTTTTCTCTCCACACGGCTACATTGTAGCTTCTCACAATCATTAATTAAATGATAAGCCCCCTCAAAAGAAACCTGATTTAGTCTGGCCAGCGTATTTTAATGTCCTTCTATGACAAGGTACAAAAGTAACAGTTGGCAAGTGTTTCACCATGTTTTCACATTTCAAAACAATTTCAAACTTCCACCTTCCATTCCATAAGTATCTCTCATCTGTAACTGTCACAATATTCTCAACAGTTTCACAAAGACCCTGCATGCATTTTTAATGTCTTCTTCCAGTTCATCAGTTTTGTATTGCAAAGTAACATTTAAGTTATTACCAGAAAACAAATAATTGTTCCACTGATAAATGGCCTTTTTGTTACATGGTTCCAGAAATTTTATCAGTCCATTGGTTTCAAATGTTAAATCACAAAAACATTTCTGTCCAATATGTATAAAAAATGTTTAAACTTTAAAACCCAGAACAGTAACTGAATTGTCCCAAACATAGCTGTCTATTACACTGAATTTGTGTGTTTTTATTCTCACAATTGATCTTTTCTTCTTTTTATAAACAGTTTGTTGCTGCTGTCCTTTCTTTCTTGCCATCACTGTTGCATATGTTTTAGCTACTCCATTATCTGCTGCCACATCCCTTTTCAGTTTGTTCCTGCTTTCCTTTACTTTCTTTCACTGCTGAATAAGTTTTTACTACTACAATCTCTGCTGCCACTTCACCTGGTTCCTTTTCTACATCCTCCACACTTTCAAAAAAAGCTATCTGCCATTCTGCCCCATGAAACAGCAGAACATGTCACATGGATAATCCTGATCTAATATTTAAAAAAAATCATCATCTGCAAGCCCTCCTGATGCCAGTTCTGTTATCTGCACCATTTTCACAGATTCCCTTCTTTCTCCAAGGAAACAGCTAAATGCTCTTCATTTGAAACATCCACCCCATAGGAAACTTTGTTTACATTCAGAAGCAGTATCTAAATTTTTTCTGCAGCTTTTCACTTTCTACCTCCAAACTCTCCATAGCTTTTCTTTCATCCTCTATGCTGCTGCTTCCCTTAGGCATCTTCCTTGCTGCTGTAAGAGTCTTCTGGTGTCATCTAGCAGCTCCATAAAGTAGGGAAAGTTCTCAGATGCCCTGGCCTAATTTCCCCTGGTAGTAGTACCACCTAAGGGATCCCCTGAGAAGTGCCCACTAGCCTAGTCCGACTAACCCAGTCAACAAAAGGATAAATAAGTAAAAAATAAAACTTAACATTTTTTTCCATGACTTTACACATGGGGCTGGTCAGACTTATGAGATGGTAATTGCTCGAGTCTACGGATGGCACTCCCTTGTGCAGGGATATGACTTTTGCTGTCCGCCATCTGTTTAGTATAAAGCCAGTTTGGAGCATACTTCTCAACCTGTTAGTGCAAGAACTTGGACAAAGCCATACAAATGGGGAGGGGGCAAAGGCCCACAAATAGGGACATATTTTAAATATTGCTGTTATAAACTTAGAAAGTTGGCAGAATAACATGATTTGTTTTAGCACAAGTTTTCTGAATGATTTGAAGTCTGAAACTCAGATTTGTCATTATTTAGTGACTTGAATCATCAGATCATCCCAGTGATTTGCCAGAAAGCCACACATTTTATAAGGAACGGACCAAAAATCTGGACAGTTGAAGGGGGGGTATGGTTTGGATGCTAAAGTTGAACAGTGTTGTTAGGGGCATAGAAATGGCATGCTTCATGCTATTCAGGATGCATCCTGGGATGCTGTTGGAGCCTGTAGGTGCCATATTTTTGGCCTTTGAAAACGCCATCAGGACTTGGTTCTGTATTATGGCTGGGAGTAGATGGGTTTCATATGTTTTGAGAGATTACCTGGAGAGAAAGGTGAACTTCGAGTTGAACTTAGCAGCCAGTAGGTGTGCTATATCCACAGCGTCCGTATAGGTAGTGCCATTTACAATCTGTTCAGCACAGTGCTGTGTATTGCCCTCAAGATTACAGATATCGGTGAAGGAAGGCTTTGTATTTTTTCTTGGACTGAGTGGCTGTTTTTTCTCAAAATTGGCTTTGGTAGTTTTAATTACATTTTCTAAGTTGCTTGTTTAATTTAATTTTCAAATTTCTACCCTCCTGGGTATTGTACTTATTCTTGGCTATAATTTTATTTTTCTTGTTATAAAGCTTATTTACTTTGTAGTTCTGTTAGGTAGTTTATTTTTACGGTTTGCCTTGTGCATGCTTTTCCACAGTATGGCTGCGTCTGTGCAGTTAAATACATGTTGGAGTAAGTTGACAGTGCATGTTTTTCACATAAACAGTAACATAAACAGTAGAGCTTACAAGGTTTGTGAGGATTTAAAACAAACTGGGCTGTCCGTTAGAAATAAGAAGTCTGTCTAGAAGTTCCTAAATGTATCATGGACCAGGGAGCTCTCGGGTTTTATTTTTATTTCAATGAAGACTACTTTGTGGTCCGACCCGACGAATGAGGGTATTACTCTAATGATGGAAAGTAATTCAGCCGTGTTAGTGAGGACAAAGTCAAGGATGTTCTTCCCCTCATAGGTACTTTGACTAAATCTTAAAGTATTTGTAATGACAAAGTCCAGTAATCTCTGAATTTGCACACTGTAGTGTTGAATGTGTTTCCTAGTCTATAGCTGATTAGTTGAATTTACCTAGAATATGGTATTGGGTTTAACTCATTAATGCCTTTGTGGTATAGAATGTCACATCCCTAGCAGCCTATCCACATTTTGCATTCTAGAGTGGTTTCTGAAAAATAAAATTAAAAAGCATAAGATAAACAAATATAAATATTTTGTGAACAATAAAAGCTGTTAAAACTGTACAAATAGGAATGCTATGAGTAAGAAGTATTATTTGCACTCATAATAGTCAGTCCTTCCATAAATACTATATTTTATAATGCACACAAATCCCAAAATATATTTTTGTTAAACTTTCACAAACAAGTTGTCATATTTTGAAATCTGTATTACCTAGACATATAAATAGTTAAAGCATTTTTGTTAACCAATCATGAGCTTTCACGTGACAACAAGAAATTCCCCTAATAAGTGCATGTTTATTGAAATATTTACTCAAATATAAAAACATAAACTTAATTGTATTATTACAAATATAAATAATTTCAGAAAAGTCGTACTTGGAAACAAACCGCTTTAATAACTTTAAATGCACTTTTTTTACACACGTTTTTCGTCTTAATGGTAAAATTTCAGAAAAAACAACAGTTCATTACAGATGACCCTTATATAAATTCAATTCAAAATTTTGGCGCCAAACTACGCACCAAATCTTGATAAAATTTAAAGTTATATTCACATCCATTACATTTCAAGAAATACGTTGATATAATTCATTGAATAAAATAAAATGAAATGAAATACATCATAAAGACTGGGATTGACTCTTATAAAAATACTATTATTAAAAATTGTCCAACATAAATAAATTTTTATAACTACATTTTAAACATGTGCACTATTAGAAAAACCTTGAACATCCTTTAAAAAAGGGGGAAAAACGGGGAAAACACGATGGAGTAACAACCTTGATTATGATTGAATACCTCATGTTCAATATTCAAAAAATACATATATATATAGTAAAAATATATATGAAAAAATATATATATATGTATATATGTTTAGTGAAAAACTTGAACACCAATGCTTTTATAATGGTGTAGCAGTGTTCCGAACTGTTAATGTATTCTATGTAAAGATGACAGATGCCCGGAATATTATTCAAATATCATCACAGCTAAAAACATATAAATAAACATACCCATGAAAAGTGTTACTTTTTCATGGATTCATTAATTTAAAAACTACAAATGAATTATTTATGTCGATTGCTATTTTTGATTTATAATAAAATATATTTTATATGCTGATAATAAGCCTCTAATTTCAAACTAACTTACAAATTATATATTTAATGACAGAAGTCCGGAGATTTCTTCTCATATTTTTAACAAACTACTAAATATGCAAAAGTTTGCAAAATGGAAGCGATCATACTAATAATAAAATAATGTCCTTGTCCTACTGAAAGAATTTATGTTTACATTTAGGTTACGTTTATAATCTATTTTTAAGAAATTCATTTCCCATATACGGGAAACCTTTCTTATGTACAAATCTTAATGTATCCAAAATAATATACAATAGAAAGAAATATACAAATTCGCTAAAATTTAATGGTGCGTATAATGTACTACTTATGAATTAAATATTTAAAATTAATAAAAAAACTAACCATATGTAAATCCTAAAATTATTTCAGTAATTCCATATATACTATTGAAAATTGTTTATTATAAAATATTTTTATATATGGTAAAATGTACATGAACTATATTTTACCTTTCCAAACTCTTCAATTTTAGTAAACAGCTGATGGAACATTTTTCATTTAGGCCTGGATATAAACATGCGTTAAGCCTTATTTGCCACAAGAGTTCTAACTTTTCCAAAAATAGACCAATAGGTCCCCCTCTTGTGTTTTGATGCAATGTGGTAATTGTCCATTTTGCTATATAATAGACACATGTTACAGTATTGATATTAATGGTTATAAAATCTATTTAAATGGGAGATTTAATTGTAACACAAAGGGAGTAGTGTATATAGCAAAATGCCAAGGTTGCCCATCATTTTATGTGGGCAAAACAGACCGTAGGATCAGAGATAGAATTGCAGAACATTTGAGAACATTTGAGAAGTATTAATCAAGTAAAAGAAGAGAGTGCTTTAGCCAGGCATATCAAAATGAATCCTGAACATAAATTTAAGTTCAAAATCATACAACAGGTGCATCAAAACACAAGTGTTTATGTTGTAAGCAAAATGTAGGTCTTTTAATGTAGTAGTTCTGGTGTTCTGTGAATGTGCAAAAGTTTCATCAAAATAGGGTCTAGGGATGCCTTAATGGCCAGGCAAAATCACCTGTCAGAAATTTGCATGATACCAAGTAAAGAGACAGACACTGAAACATCAGCATTAGGACACTGTGATTACTCTCTGTATTCTTTTTGTACGGAACCTTTGTGGACATTCCAATTGCTCCATATGTGTGATCAGGTACAATACCGAAGGGGGCATTATACCCTACTCTATGATGGCTCGGATGAAGGTCAAGTACATTGGTATGATGACCTCTCTCGAGCTAAAGGCCATGCCCTTGCTTATAAGTTGAGAAACATAGAAGGATTTTCTTACTACCTTGAACAGATGGTGGTCGAAGGTTAGGTTACTGTCTACATGAGTTCCCTGATCTCTGACTAGTGAATCAGTTTTTAAGGGTGTTTTATTGATGACATAGTTACCTGGGGTGGGGAGACTTCCAAAAAGGAACTGTAATGCATTTCTTGATATTGAGTTTTAAGCCATGGCTTTAGCACCAAGTGTTTTTGTTAGACCTTCCTGAAGGCTGTTTTCATCTTAGGTGGATTCAGTTACTGCTCCTGGTTTGCAATCATCTGCGACTTTAGTCAGCCAAAGGCCTTTGACATTGGTTTTGACATTCGAAAACTAGATGTCAAAAAAGAAGTGGGCCCAGCACAGAACCCTGGGGACCTACACTGGTGACTGGCCTCTTTGTGTGGCCCTACTGATTCTAACATCTTGGGTTCTGTCAGTCAACCAGCTAGCTATCCAGCATGTTGTAAAGGGGTTTATACCTAGTTCCATAAGTTTAACAGTACCTGTGTGGGGTATTGTAGCAAATGTTTTAACCAGATCGAGGTAGGCAATATGCACTGTTTTCCCATCATCTATTGCCTTAGTGATCTTTACAAAGAAATCCACCTTGACAAAGCCAAACTGGGGTGGATCTAGTATCTGGAGGTCTGCTATGTCCTTGTTGATAATTTTAATAATTCTTTCCATGGCTTTGCAAATAAGACTAATGTGTCTGTAGTTTCCAGTATCTGTTGAAGGTTCTGCCTTAAGAAGGGAGATGACCATTGCAGTCCTCCGTTTTTGTGGCAAAAAGACTGTTTTAAGAGGGCATCAGTATATCTTACAATGGAGTCCCCTATGACAAGAGTCCTGGCAAGTGTTTGCTTACCCTAGGGGCTTAGTGTTTGGAGGTCCAGTGAGAGTGACAGTATGTGTGGTGTTAGATGTTTTTTCTGAGCATCTTTGAGCTTGCTGAGGCATAGCTTTGACAACTGGTGATCTAGGCAATCTCTCATTTAGGAATATTGCTTTTAAGTGCCTCAGCATACATGTGTTGTGCACTTTGTGAGGTGGATGTTGTGTGAGTGGTTTCGACAATCTGATGTGTACTTGTATGTGAGAGTTTGGCCTCTGTCATTGCGTACACATCTTGCATACTGTGTCTGCTTCATTAAAGATTAAGTGGTTGTCAGTAAACATGAGACAATTGCTACATTGTCTCAAGATGCCCATATTCACAAAGCTGGCTACAGAGAAGTTAAGAAATTGCATATCCATACTGTCCAGTTCTTTGATTTGGGAACTACAAAGGAGTGGTGTATTGGGGTTAGAAGGCTATTAAGGGTGCTTTGTTGGGGCAGATTATGCTAAACACTACTAAATTCTATTGACTTTAATGTTTACACAACACTGAATTCAGCTAAATCTGTAGCTTTTGCCACTTGACTTCCAACTAGCCGTAATAAGCTTGTTGGAGCACAAGGTATTTGTGCTACATTGCTTCTTCACAGGGTGCAGTTTTATGGACCGTTCGTTCTAGGTATTTTATACTGTACAGTGCACTGCTACCCTACAGAAATGCGTAAAGTTTATAGCAGCACAGAAAAAATGGAAAAACTAACTAATGAGCCATCTGGTGATAAAATGACTACACTATGAGTCCTTTTGTGTATTTCCCAACTCAGCTAGACAAGGCAAACACCTCCTACCACAAGATGAATAAACCCAGTCCTCATGTAAAAAAAAAACAGTAGAAGAGACCCACAAGTGCAATGCTACCACAAACCAATTAAACAGCTAGCTGACTGATTTCAAGTCAGTCTTATAGCAGTAACAGTGAGGTGAAGAAACTTTTTTTTTTACAAAATATATAGTGGAATGCATACACAGAAGCAGGAAATAGTAGCAATCCCTTATTGTGACTTAAACAAGTGTGATTTAACAATCAGAGGTACTTAGTTTTGCCTGGATGGCACTGGATACAAGAAGTGCAGGCTAGGACTCCGAGCTTTGCTGAGCTCTAAGAAAATGACCAGGAAGACAATATGTAGTAAAGGAGGTTTACTCTAGAGCAATACTGGTTTGCTGTGTGTACAGTCAATGTGCTGGATTTGTGGAAAACGATGGATAGGAAGAATGCATAAATAGCTTGTACAGCAGACAATAGCAATGAAAGAGAGGAGAGAGGGACTTTGGAAATCAGATTACTATAAGGGGGTGGAGGCCAGAGACGCAGTCTTATAAAACCACAAGAGGGTAGGAGAGATGGGATTAATTTTCAAGGAACAAGCAGGCTAGATGGAGAGGTATCCAAACAAAGCCAAAATCTGAGCTCTTTCAGAAACTTCAGCTTAAAATATTTGTGGGGAATGGGGCAGGCACAGAATGCAACTTTAAACAGGTAAATAATGAGGATTCAAAGATGGCTGCCATTCTGTGAACACTGCTGAACTGCAGCTCTTCATATAACCTGAGAAAATCTAAACCCTGAAGTGATACCAAGAACTTTTTAACAACAAATCTTCGAAAAAAATAATTATAACTTCACTCAACTATTCTGCAGGAAGAGAAAAAACTGAAGAATAAGACAATATTTAACAGGATTATAGAAGATTAGCTGGCTCTGAAGGGAGAATCAAACAAAGAAACAGTTTGCTCCTTACACTTTAAGTTTCTGTACTGAGATAAATTGTCGAAAGAGGAAAAAAATATGGACACAACTACTACTAAAACAAAACTTTCTGAACTACAGTCACCGGAGAAAGATGTTATTTCCAAAAGACAAAAAGTTATAAAGCAACAGGAACAACAAAAGCCAGGGATTAAAACTAAAGCTGATCAAGTGTTAAACATGGAAGACATCAAGACTGCTCTGTTACCCATTCAAGAAGCTCTGAAAGAACTTACTACCCAAATACAAACCTTTGGAATTTCCTGCACCCAAATTCTTGAAAGAATGGACAAGACTGAAGCTCGGATATCAGAAAATGAAGATAAACTAACTTTACTTGTAAAAAAATCAGATACACATGATCTCGATATTCTGGCTATTCGAACAAAGATTACTGATTTAGAAGCAAGATCCAGGAGAAACAATATAATTATTAGAGGAATTCCAGAATCCATACAGTATAATGAGTTAATCCCATCTATAATACAAATACTTAGAGCTTCTTAATGACTCTGACATGGTAAAACAAATAATCATAGAAAGGGCACATACAGCGTTGAGAGAATCACAAGCATCGAATAGCCCAAGACCTGTATATGTTAAATACTTAATTACCAAGATGTCAGCAAAATCCTTATAACAGCAAAAAAAAGTGGTGGACATATTATGTGGAATAATAATAGAATTTCTATGGCACAGGATTTGCCCTTACAAGTCAGACAAGCTAGACAGTCTTTATCTCCATTCTGTAAGTTTCTTATTGATAAACATATTAAATTTCAAATGAAATATCCTAATATGTTAATATTTACAATAGATGGGTCTAAATACTCTGTTTCAATGAAAAATGAGGCAGAAATCGTCTTTTTGAAAGTTTTTAAGTGTTTACCTGCTTCTGAGACTTGATCTGGCTTTCCGTTGAGACTAACATGCTGTCCAAGGTCGGATTCATCTGTTGCTGTGGCTCAAGGTCTTGGTAATCCTTTGTTTTCATTTTAAATGCTTTAGGCCTCTTTTGGAATAGATAAGGGCTTTGTTTTGTTGATCCTGGTTATCTGCGTCTGTTTCCCGAAGTTTTATGACTTTCACGAAGTGTTTACATCTACAAGGAGACAGGAAATGCCTTGGATTCTGCTGAGGGGAAGGATTTTACTGTGGCGCTTCCGGAAGTCCGTCTGTTTTAACTGTCCCCCATCGCGAGCGTTCTGTAAGGTTTCCAGGCTTGGAAATCCGAAGTGAACTGTTTTAAGTATTGGAAAGTATGATTAACATTAAAAGATTATGTTTTACAGCAATTTAAGCAGATAGGAACATTTGATTATACTTGCTTTTCATATAACAAAAAAAAGTCTTGTAGTATATAATAAATAATTGGGGTACAGGGAATATTTGTTTCTTTTTTCTTTTCCTTTTTTTTTTTTTTTTAAAATAAGTTGGTATTGGTTTACTATTTCAGAACTAATCTGAAAGGACATGTTGAGTTTTTTTTAATGTTAGTGAGGGATGCATATATAGAAATGACAATTAACATTCTATATAAATAGAACATATAATTAAACTGACATATTATTAATTAGATGTGACATAGCTATATACTACACTAGTTAGACATCATTTTATAATATTAGGAGATAGAGCTGACCTGAAGTATATAAATAATGAAGGACTTAACATATTCATTAGGAAAGTTAATTAATTTTCTGTTTTTATGTTTGTACCTCTTTTTATATAGGGTTACAATACAGTATGAATAAGATGTTTTTTTTTTTTCTCTCTCCATTTGATACATATATGATAGAGAACAATGTTGTCCCTATGTTGGACTCTTATTTTTTAGAATGACAATTGTCGATTATCTTATTTGATTCATGTTGTTTATGTACAGCTAGCTAATCAAAATAACTGAAAGTTTATGTTAATGTTATATCTTCAGTATGATTTACTTAACAGTTAACAAAAGATGTAGATGCACAGTAGTGTTTGGTAGGGAATGTTTAGATTAGACTTTGTAGAAGTAAAATTAGTTTTTATAGGTCCTATCTATGGGACGTTTTTGAGTTGTTGTAACCTGATGACATTACACATGTTTACTTTTTTGACCCTTTCAGTTTTTTACGTTATACAAGGCCTATATATGTCCTGGTCCGGGGATAGAGTGGGTAGGCACTGGTATAGGACGGGATGTCAAGAATGCTTCCAAATTACATATATCTTTAAACTCACTTTGACTTTGTTATGTTTTTCCTTTTAAACCTCTATTATACAAAATAACTCATTAAATGTGGGAAATAGACTCATGGAACATAAAAGGGCTCCAGAACTTAAAGAAAAGAAAGTTATTTTTACATTTATTATTGCAGGCTAGGGCGTCATTTATACTTCAAGAAACGCATTTAACTAATGATCAATGGGCTGACATTAAGAAAAGGAAATGGAATTAGAGAAATTGTAGCCTCAGAAGGTAAAACTAATAGTGCTGGGGTAGCTATACTTATTAAAAATCAATATCAAGAGAAGATTTTGGACTCTAAAACAGATAAAGAAGGAAGATGGTCTTATGTTATTCTTTCTTCTACTCGATTTGATAAACCTATTTTACTTTTAAATGTTTATGCACCTTGCAATCATCAACAACTTTTCATAGCATCACTTTATCCGATTTTGTCACAATATGATAAATGTTGTATAATTATTGGAGGGGACTGGAACTCTTATTAAAATCCGAAGTTGGATAGATCTTGTCCACAAAGAGCATTTAATAAACAAGCAATAATAGCAATAAGTGATATAAAGGAAGATTTCCAATTATATGACCCCTTTAAATATTTAAATAACCCTGGTAATACAAATAATTATACTTTTTATTCAACACGTCATAAAATGTGGTCCAGATTGCATTTTTTTTTATTTCAGCAACAATGATTAATTTTGAACCTTTAGTCTCTATACATGCACGTTATTTATCAGACCACTCAAAAATCTCATTAAGTTTTTCTAAAGAACCTAGAGATACCATGCGGCAAAGAGGTTATAATTGGTCTCTTAACCCAAATCTGTTAAATAAAGAGGAAATAATACATGAAATTACAGATTACCTCAAAGACCTATTGGCTAGATTAGAGAAACAACAACATACACCTGATATCAAATGGGCGACAGTTAAAACACAAGTAAGAGGGATCTTTTTGCAAAAAGCTTCATATTATAAAAAAATACAGATTAGAGATATTCAGGAATTGGAAGCTAAAATTAAGACACTTGACCAAGAATTGGTTCAAAATTATAATACTCAAACAGAAATGGAATTACTTAAATGCCAAAAAGACCTCTTCTTAATTTAAGATTGACATTTCAGGAACATAGAATGTTAGCGAGGTATGCCAACCATGTTCAAACACCATCAAGGGCATTAGCTAGAATTATTAATCAATCGAGAACAGCAGTACAAATTTCGGAAATACAATTTAAGAATACAATTTACTGTAAAACGGAAGATGATATTAATATTTTCGAACAGATATATACGAATATATATGGTGACCAAAAAGATCTACCCTCACATAGGACCAATGAAGATTTCTTACAAACAATTAATTTTCCGAAAATAGATGACAATATGCAGAAGGATTTTGTTAAACCGATATCTGATGAAGAAGTAATATATATAATTAAACATATGAAATCACATAAAGCACCGGGTCCTGATGGTTTGACGGTGGAATTTTATAAAGTTTTTGATGATATTTTTGGTAAAATACTCTCACGTGTATTTAACTGTATAATTAACAATAAAATAAATTATCCTCATTTTAATGCCTCAAAAACTATTCTTATACCTAAAGTTAATTCTGACCCCCAAAACCCTGACAGTTATAGACCAATATCTTTAATAAATGTAGATATGAAAATTTTGACCTCTATTCTAGCCAGTAGATTAAAAATAAATAATGAATAAAATAATATCTAAGGAACAAGCCGGTTTTATGGCAACTAGACAAACTAGTGACAATACACTTACACTTCATACACTGATAGCTTATGCTAAACAGAAAAATCTTAATATTTATGCACTTATTATTGATGCACAGAAGGCTTTTGACAGGGTTGACATAAGTTTTTTGTTTGATACTCTACCATATTTTAATATATCTCAAGAATTTGTTCGAGTGTTAAAAATCTTATATAGCAATCCTTATACAACTTTATACATTAATAAAATGTTCTCTAAAAGAATACAGATTAAAAATGGAACACGTCAGGGTTGTCCCTGTTATTATTTAATATATATCTGGAACCCTTATTCTTATATATTAAACAGAAGGTATACCATAATGCCCCAATAATTTATGGAACAAAAATATCAATGGTGGCGTTTACGGATGATCTCAATATATATTGTACAACTCCAATTTCATACACTAAAAAATGATTAAAAGCAGTGGATGACTTTGCAGAAATATCTAATTATAAAATTAATCTTAAAAAAACAAATATTTTCCCCTTAAGAACTCCCAAACCTTTCTCGCTTTTGCCACTGGTGGGACAGGTAATGTTCAAAGATAATATTAAATACTTGGGTATTGTTTTCTCTACAGATAAAGATTTTTATACTATTAACATTAAAACAGTTTGGGATCAAATAATATCTGACTTTGGGAGATGGAATAATTTAAGATTACCAGTATTGGCGAAGGTCTCAATTATTAAAATGAATATATTACCAAGATTATTATATATTTTTAGATCTGCTCAAGTAGCAATTTCGAAGAAATTTTTTAAACAAATTCATAAAGAATCGGCTAAATTTATTTGGGAGCCAAGGAAAACAAGGATATCATATGATAAATTAATGACACAAAAAAATAGACGGGGATTGGATTTACCAAATTTGGAAATTTACTATTTAATAATAAACTCTAATAGACTCTTAAGAATTGCTAATTATGATGTATGTAGCACTATGTGGGCACCAACATGGGTAATCTTGAATTATAAACATATATTAAATTTGAGTATTAATCCTAAAGCATTACCCTTTCTAGGAAAAGATAAGTTGAAATTATATGGGAAAATGGACCACATTAAAGTATATATAACGTCTATAAAAAATGTATTTCGATCATTAGATCTTGCTCAACATATGATGGTTTTTCAACCCTTTCATAGGAACCCTAATTTGAGATTAACAACAGAAAACAGAAATGCAATAGCGTTCAGTCCAACTGATGAAACTATAACTTCCACTCAAAAACGCTAACGTGCATCCAACAGTTCCAAATCACAAATGAAAATGCCACTGTGTAAAAATAAAAGAACGATATTTATTCCACAACGTATAAAACGACCATAATAAAATTCCGCAAACAAAATTCCACAAACGTTAAGCGCTTTCACTCGTTAGAATATGAGCTTCATCAGAACGTTTACATTCGAGTGCTGCCAGTTTAAATAACTTATTTGGCGCCAATAATTTCAAATCTGTTCCATCGTTCTTAAAGCAACATGATTCCCTTTCTAACATACCCATATAAAAATATGTATATATGTACCTAGTATACTAAGTTAATTGCAATCCAATAAAGTTGAATAAATACAAGAATCTAATTTATAAATAAAAACAATTTATGTATTAAAAATGTGTGAACTCCATATTAAATCACAACTGAATCATCTACGTCTATCTAATAAAGGTTTGATTGATATGTATTCATTTAATCCAGGGGGGGGGTGGCATCTGTATACAACTGCCACCATAATTCTCTACAAGCCAAATACATTCTTAACGTTCCCCCCCCTCTAGGATCAGAGATTATTCTTTCCAATAAACCGAAGGTGAATTTGTGCCCTGTACCAAATTTCTCTACATGCCTAAGTAATGCATTCTTATTGTCCTTTGACCTTATACTGTATAAGTGGGCATATATCCTCTTTTTGAAACATCGCTCCATTTTGCCTATGTAATATGCAAAACATTCTGTGCATTTGGCCAGGTATATCACAAATTTAGTGGAACAGTTCCCTTTCACAAACCTAATCCTAGTTCTATTAATATTATTCAATAATAATCCATCACTTTCATTGATAGCAAAACACTGATTGCAAGCTCCACATCTTGTTGTGTGTTTATCTTTGTTTTCTGTTCTCTTATGTCGTGTACCCCCCTCTAAATGTCCTTTTACGTTCCTTCCCATTTTGTACACAAATGTAGGGTATAAACCTACAGCCTCCTTAATTTCTTGATCTGCCATTAATACATTCCATGTACTAGATATAATTTTTTTAATATATTCTGTGTGAGGACCATACTCTACTACGCATGCTCTGTTGTAATTTTTCGCTGTAGTTACTTTTCCTAAATTCACCTGAGTACCCTTTGCCTTAGTTCCTAACAATGGTATATATTTTTTTCCCCTTTCACTTAATACATAATCACACACGTCTTTCATCATCATAACATTGTAATTTCGATCTTTAAATAAATTTGTAATGAAACCTAACTCCTCAGTCACATCCTCTATGTCCGAAGTCATCCTTAAGGCCCTTATGCATTGCCCCTTAAAAATGTTGTATTTCATTTTCCTAGGATGATTGCTAGAATATTCTATATATGAATTAGTAAATGTGCTTTTTCTGTAAATTTTAGATTTGAATTTTCCAGATCCATTATAAACAAAAGTGTCCAAGTAAGCTACACCATTCGAACTACTAGTAAGTGTAAACCTTAAATATTCACTACTGGCGTTGATGTATTCCATAAATTGGTTAACACTATCTTTGTCTCCTTCCCAAAGAATGTATATATCGTCTAGGAACCTCGAATAATATTGAATATCTTTGAAGTAGACGCTGTTAAAAATCACTGTGTTCTCCCAATCAAGCATAACCAAGTTGGCATATATGGGGGCACATGCTGCCCCCATAGCTACCCCCTTGGTTTGCCTGAAGTATTCACCATCATAAAAGATGAAATTGTGGTCTAAAACTGTCGACATCAGTTCAGTTGATTTGGAACTGTTGGATGCACGTTAGCGTTTTAGAGTGGAAGTTATAGTTTCATAATTTGAGATTAAATAATCAACTAATAGATCTTAAAAATTTCCCATTAATAGTTAATTTAACTTTAATTGACATTTACATATATCTCAAATTTTCAGCTAATCAAATAAGACAAGAATTAAACTTACCTAAAAATTATCTAGTTATATTGAGACAAATTAGAGAACTCTCTATAAGCCACTTTAAGGATTTAACCAAATGCTCAGATTTGTGGCAAACTCTTCAACAAGATGTTAAATTTATAACCGTATCAAATAAATTAATAAAATAGTTTAAATTTAAGGATACGGTTCTTTTATCGAAATATTGGAGAGAGAAAATCCCACTGATAGAAGAAAGTCAAATAATAAAAGCAATAGATTTGACAAAATCTATCTCTCTTCAAAAGTTGATGTATACTCAGCTTATGATATGGAATAATGCGTATTATACACTCTTTAGCCTGCATAAATTCAATTCTAAAAACTCCCCAAATTGTCCATTCTGTAAAGACCAACCTGCTGATCTTCTTCATATGTTCTGGAGCTGCAAATGCATTTATAAACTTTGGAACTCTTTAAAAGTACAACTTCAAAAGATGGGTTATCAAAGTACAACACTTTCATGGAAATTTATGATTTTGCATATCCCTCCAAAAGAGCTTTCTAGATCACAAAGTATCATAATTATTAATGTCTTCTTATTAATTAAACTATATATAGCTACTAATTGGTTAAACCCATCCCAAACTTCATGAGATAATTTTAAAATTCTAGCTATGAGACATATTACTTCTACATCAACATAATAAAAATATCAATAATCCGAAAATATGGGAACAAGTGTTTAATATCATATTAGCGTAATATTTTAAACCTAAATCTATTATGAGCTATTTATACTCTGTAAGAGAACTTTGTAACAACAAATTGTGTAATACTTGAACTAATCCCAATTATTTTTATATCTTTTTGTATAAACTTGTGTTGCAGGTGGAAGCATTCATGTAAATATTGCATATATGTTATGGGGTTATTGTTAGATACATTAGTTGGTTTTTATTTTCAATCTTGTATATGTTTGGAATTTGTATTGAAAATTATAAAACAATAAAGATTTATTATTGAAAAAAAAACAGGTAATGAGCAGAATATAAAAGCACAGAAGCACAAACTGGAGCAGAGAAAATTCTCTCACTGTTTAACTTGTACTACAGTTTAAGGCACCAGAGTATGCAGAAATTTACCAGTGACACCATACCTCTTAAATGTACCTCATTACGAAGTATGTTCCTCATTTGGGGTCTTAAAAAGTTCATGTTCCTCAGAAGTTCCACATTGAAACTGTCTGGCACACATGCTGTGTTAAGAATTTTTTTAACTGATATCCATGGTAAACAGGAGTGAATCATGTTAATTCATTAAAAGATCTTTTTTATAAGTAAAAAAACATGTTTTAACCATCATATGACCTTCCTGTTTGAAGTTGTTAGTACGTGTTCCACATTTTGCCCATTTGTTCCACATTATGAGGATTGGTGTTCCTCGTTTCGGGGATGGAAGGTTGAGAGCTATGAGTAGCACTGTTTATGGAAAAATATAGACCAGTGCTCAAATCTAGCAGTAGTACACAGTCATGCCACAATTGTGAATTAAAGTACAAGACAGTGGCCCAGCAGGGTTTAAAATACAGGTAACTTTTACAAGTAATTCTACTTGTGGAAATAAAAATGCAGAGTAATGTAGAAACATAATCTTCCCGCAACTGCAAATTAAAGTACAAGACTAGGGTTCCAGAACAAACTAAAAAATACAAAGAGAGAACTTTCTTGGCTAAAACATGGAAACTCAGAAAACTGCAAAGAAGTATCATCAGACAGGTCACTATAAATGCAATTTAAATATTTAAGCAGAATTGAAGTAATTATTTCATTTGCGATGAAATGCTAGTTACTCTCAGTTGAAAACCTCTCCAAGTCTTGCATAAAAGACCAACTAGCAATATCTTGGGTATACCTTGATGTAAATGGGTATTATCAATGAATTTTCCTGTCTCCTATCATGGCATTTCACACCATGCCCTCAGTAAATGGTAGGGCTCTCATTTATGAGAATTTGAGCATAAGTATTAAAATATAAATAAGTGATTGATGGTTAATCTAGGATGCCCTACCGTAGACAAATCACTCTTAGGGTCATTTTGATAACTCTGTACTTTCTAATACTGCTTAAGGTTTGGGCACCTAAGATGGTATGGGCGTGAATTGGAAATCTACAAAAATGGCATTTTAGGCTTGAGTGAGTTAATGCTAAGCGACTGTAGCTCATTTAAGTATGGGGAAACAGTATTCCTGGGTCATAAAGGGAATTCTGCAGCTCACCAGTATATGGTAAGGGACTTTGCTAATGGTGAGTTAGACATGAAGAATCTCAAGGACATCATGCTGGCAACCAGACTTGATGTGAGCATTTTCTGGATGAAGATTGAGACACCTCCACTTTTCTTTCCTCCTCGTGCAGTGGCCTGTCTAAATGTATGGTACATATTGTAGTCCTTCATTGCTAGAATGCTGTCCCAAAAATTTTAACTACATCTCGGTCACTTCATAAGATATCTATGCCTTTCAAAGTGAGGAGGGCTTGCAATGAGTGGAGTTTTTTTTGTTTAGGCTGGTTAACATAGATAATTAGTGCCTTTATATTGTCCTGAGCTTGTTTTATTATGTTGGTAGGTTGATCGGTCAGCATGGCCTAAAAAATGTGCTATGGATGTGGATAATGTTTTAGCAAATATATGAAAGCTTAGAAGGGGGGTAGTTACAGGCCATCCCTATTGAAGCTGTGCAGTCTATTGGCCATATCCTTCTAGGCTGACAAATATTGTGCCACTTTGAAAGACACCAAAAGCTATGCCAGTCATTGAAGTCATTTATTTTTTTGCTCATGTTGATTTATCATCCTTGGAGAAGGTAGAATGCTGGTAAATGCTAGGCTCATATCTGCCTGAGTGATATAGTCCAACATAATGCGTTTCTTCATATAGTTCGTGAAATTGAACCTGAAGGTATTCACACCCGCATGTATTATGACAGAGTCGTAATGGTACTTGCTATTCAAGGATCTGCTAAACTTGCTTGTTAAAGTCAACAAAATTGGAAAATACTTTTAAGACAGGCACATGAAACATGATTGTAACCTAGACCTCTGAAATTTACTGAATTCTACTTGGTAGATGTCCAGTCTTCGAATGGTAGGCTTTGTTAGTGTCTTTTTACATACTTTTTTCATGTTAGTCTAAAAGTGGCATAAAGTAAATGAAAACATTTTTTGTGGAGAAATTGTGTTTATTTTACTTTTGCGGGACTGGCATGGTGTTTAAAGTGCTTTTTATTGTGTTTTTCTGTCAACAAAGTAACTTTTGTAAACTAGTAGTATTAGATGGCATTTGCTGCTCCTCTTCCCCAGGAAAGAGACACCATTTTCAGCTTGACCATGGAACAGACTAGTGGTCCCACAATCGATCCTTCTTCCACCCACAAAAAAAGAAAAAAATTAAGCAAACAGCCTTTACCACCTCAGCAGGGTAGCAGTTTGCGTCAGACACAGGTGGGCAACTCTGCTGTGGCCATTTGCTGTACTTCAGACCTCTCATCTTTTACACCAGATCCCTCTGATGTAACATTTACAGCCACTATGGACCAGAGGTTAGCCACATCTTCTGCAGTTGTTGGGATCCCTTCACTGGGCAAAGGAAAGTCACCCTTGTCAGCCCTCTTGAGAGGGAACAGGGGAAGTTTCTTTGTTGTGTCAGAATGCTGTACCCATCCCGTGAGAACCTGCTGATGCCACTAATAACATGGTTGACCCCATTTTTCCTGTCTAAAAAAAATCAGAAAAACAAGCATGCATCTACTTAAATTTCTTTAGATAGGAGTAGTTTACTGGCTCAGGGTTTAATTCAGGCTTTTAATCCTTTTCTGAAGTAGTTTCTAGTAAAAGAAAGTAGGTGTGAGGATGTGAGGTATTGCCAGCTATGCCAAATGTAGTAGGGCAGTGGGTATGTAACATATGCCAGCACAGCTAGCTGGAATTTTGTAAAGAATTATGTCATTAATATATCAAACTGATTTGTACAGATGCTTGTGATGAAAAGTGTATTTGTAAAGCTACTTGTGTTAAAAATGTGCCAACAGTGAGTCCTGACTGTATAGTAACTGATTAAATGTATATGTTTTAATAGAGGATATTGGAAGAGAAGAGGTTAATCTCAGTCCAGCTAACTCTGCAAAATAGAAATTAAATTACTTAATTTAGATCATAAAGGTTGTGTCTTAAAGATGTTCTTAGTGTTTCACTGTTGCAGTCATTACATTTGGGTAATCTGCTTGCAGGTTGCCCTCAGTCGGCCTGATTAACAAAGTCTTGGGTTCTGCGTCGGTTGCTGTCCCTTCTTTCATGACGTCAGGTAGTCAGGGGTATAAAACATGCAGCCGACGCCATTACATCAATCTTTCTTGCCGTGTGGTGTCCAAAGCAGAAGCAGTTTGCAAGTGCCGGTCGTCCGACTCCTGAAATTTTTGTTTTCGAGTTTCAGAACCAAAGTCTTCAACTAAAAGATAAGTACCCCGTTGGGGAAACTTTTTCTTGCTCCTTCCCGATGTCAGTAAAAGTTAATAATTGCATTATTTGTGGAAAGCAAATACCTCATAAAGATTTTCATTCGTACTGTATTCCTTGCCTTGGTACTGACCACGACGTACCTTGTCGGTTTTGTGCTTTATTTAATCAGCTCACTAGCCGTTGTCGGTATATTATTGCCTCTAAATATTTTGGTTCTCTGATTAATTATCCAGAAGTGTTGTCAGTTAGCCATCCGACTACCGAAATTCTGAAAAAATGCAAACATAGACAGAGACAGGCCACCGAGGTCCAAAACTGCCAACAAAGTTCCTCCTAAGCCAGTCGCCAGTTTGTTGGTACTCAGTGAGGTGCTTTGCAGCCCCTGATACCCACTACTTCTGATTTGCAGGCCTCTACTGAGACTCATTTGGAGTCCGGTATGCCACGAGATACTTCAACTATGGAACCTGCGGATGTCTCTACCTTGGATGGGTCTGGAGCCGCTGTGCAGGCACCGGCTTCTGAGGGTGTGTTCAGGCCTACGGACTTGCATATTAAATCGATGCCTCCTTCATTAATAAGGCCTAAATCTCTAGCCATGTCTAAAAAACCGACGCCCAGGCCACATGCTCAGGCCTCTATGCCTAAACAAAAAATGATCAAAATGGCTGAAGATCTAATCACTCTTATCAGGGGTAGCCACCCCCCCCCCCCCAAGAGGCCTAGGGCTGAGCTTGATTATGAATCTTCTGATCAGGATTCTGTTTTTTCTGACTCTTCTGATGACCTGGATTTGTCCTTACCTACTTATGAGGCTTCTGAAGCAGAGGACTCTGCTTCCCCTCCTGAGGATTTTTCTTTTGGGAGAAAACTTACATACTGTGAGGGAGCATTTTCACTGGGAAAGCCAGGAATTTTCTGATTCAGAAAAGAGGCGTAGGGATTTCCTTCTACCTCAGCATAGGCCTTTGGCTATTCTTCCTGTACTAGACATTGTTGATGATGCTCTCTCAGAATCTAGTTTGGCCCCTGATTCCCTGCCTCCTGCTCCCAGTAAATCTGACAGATACTACAGGGTCCCTGAGTCCCATAAGTTCCTTTTCAAAAATCCTATTGCAGATCCAGAGACTATTTCACAGGGGCCCAAGGGCTTTAAGGCTTCTACTGCTAAAAATCCTACCCCTTCTGATAGAGACTCCAGGGCGCTGGATAGATGGGTTAAAAAGGTTTATACTTCAGCAGCCTTGGCAATTAGAGCTTTAAACTGCCAATTTCATATGTTAAAATATCAGCAACATGTTATTGGACTGCTTAAACAAAAAATGATGATTCCTGACTGTGTGGAAAATAAAGACTTACAGGATTTAATGCATTTTGCTGAACAAGTTGGAAAACATACTTTGTGCAATGTGGTTTTGATTCTTTAGAGGCCTCTTGCAGGGCTGCTGTTACTGGGTCTGTGCTTAGAAGGCATGCTTGGCTTAAGGAGCAATCTTTGCCTGATCATGTTAAAGCTAAATTGTTGGATGCTTCTTTAAGTCAGGACCGCCTGTTTGGCAACAAGGCTGAAGAAGTTCTTAAAAGGAAGATAAATCTAAATCTATGCAAACTGTACAAGTTCAGCCTCCTAGATTTAGTAGGCACTGGCCTTCTAAGAATTCATCCTTTCCAGTTCTTCTCAAGTCAAACCCAGACACAGCAAAAACCCCAGGTTTCAGTCCCAGGGGACACACAACTAAGCAGTGGGGATTCTCCACTTCCAAATATGGGAATAATAAGACTCCCTCCCTATGGTAAACTGTCTCAGTGACCTCCTTTTAAAATTTCCAAGCACTTATCAACTGAATGCCCCTTTGGGGGGAAAGATTGCTCTTCATGCAAAGAATTGGGAACTCATTACCCAGGACAAATGGGTTTTAAATATAGTGTCCCAGGGATACAGATTTCACTTCCACATGTTGCCAATACCAAACGGGTGGCCGGACCTACCCCCAAATCAGTGGGCAGAGGCCCAAAAATAAGTACTTTCTCTCTTAAGCATGAGGGCTATTCATCTGGTACTAGAAGAGGAAAAGGGACAAGGCTTCTACTCGAGACTTTTCCTGGTACCTAGAAAAGACAATTTATGGCGTCCTGTCCTGGACCTGACTCTAAACACCTTTCTGGAGATTCCAAAATTCAAGATGCTGACTCTTCACCAATTACTTCCTATGCTAGGCAAAGATGCCTGGTTGGTGACACTAGATGTAAAAGAAGCCTTCCTGCACATCCCAATCAGGGAATCTTGCAGAAAATACCTACGCTTCAAAGCAGGCTACACGCACTATCCGTTCTCTACACTGCCCTTTGGCTTATCTACTGCGCCCAGAGTATTCACAAAGTGCCCAGCTGCAGTGATTGCATTTTACAGGCAAAGAAGTATTCATATGTACCCACATCGGGACGATTGTCTAATTCAGGCAGAAAGCCAGGACATACTTTTGAATCATCTGGCATTTATAAAAAGGGTTCTAACTTGTCTGGGGTACACCATAAACGAAAAGAAATCACATCTGGTACCCTGTCAATTTACATTTCTGGGAGCAAGCTTGAATACAACTTCCCAGATGGCTTACCTCATGCCAGAAAAGTAAACTCATTTGACAACCTACTTCAAACAAGTGGCCACAAAAACCCTGCTGTCTGCAAGACAAATACTGCAAGCCTTGGGGTTCATGGCCTCCTGCATTCTTCTAATTCCATATGCAAGACTGCATATGAGGAAACTACAGTGGTATCTAAAAAGCCTATGGAGTCGACATTCTCACAGCCTAGAAACAATGATTCCTATCATACCTTGCCTACGCCTAGAGTTCATTTGGTGGGTAGAGGCCTGCCACCAAAACAAGGGACTGCCTTTTACGCCACCCCCTGCCGCCCAAACCCTAACAACAGATGCAACAGACTATGCATGGGGGGCTCACCTGGCAGGGAAGTGCATTCAGGGCAAATGGAACCCAAGTCAAATGCACCTGCATATCAATCAAAAAGAAATGTTAGCTGTACAGAATACTCTGACAGCCTTCAAGGATTACATTCTTCCAGGACAACTAATGGTAAAGAAGGACAACACCACGGTTATGTGGTACATAAACAAGCAGGGGGGTACACATTCTTACCCCTTCTGCAGACTAGCCATGACATTGTGCAACACAGCCTTGAGCTACCAAGTGCACCTACAAGCTCAATTCCTGCCAGGAAAGTTAAATACACTGGCAGACGGACTAAGCAGAAACCTTATGGAACCACACAAGTGGAAACTGGAACCAAGGATTTTCAACATGTTGACAAGCGAATGCGGGAGCCCGGATATAGACCTGTTTGCCTCCCCCCAGAATTACCAATTGGACAAATTTTGCACAAGGACTCCCCACAAACAAGCCTGGAAAGTGGATGCTCTGTCCTTCAGCTGGAAAAACCTATCAGTCTAAGCCTTCCCCCCACTGCCTCTGCTCCCCAAAGTTCTACTAAAAGTCAAACAGGACAAATCAAGGATGATTTTGATTGCTGCGGACTGGCTGCGCCAACACTGGTACCCCCCCTCCTGTGCAGTGTGTCATGGTTATCTCCATGGCACCTGCCTCAGACTCCTTCCCTGCTGTCTCAGTAGGAGAACCAGATTCGGCACCCTCAGCTTCCAACACTGAACCTTGCAGCATGGCTAATTACTTAAATTCTCCCTTACTATCCCTCAGCAAACCTGTGACGGATGCCATCTTAGAGGCAAGAAGGCCTAGTACTAGAAAATCTTATGCTGAAAAAATGGAAAAGATTCTGTGCCTGGAACCAGTCTCAAGGAATGAGCACAGCAGCTCCCAATTTACCTCAGATTTTACAATACTTAACTGAGATGCTTCACAAGGGCCTGTCTTTTTCCTCCATTAAAATCCACGCCTCAGCCATTTCAGCTCATTATAACACAGAACCTCCCCTCTTCTCTCATCCACTGATCAAGCAGCGTCTCAGAAGGACCAAAAATTTGAGACCACCCAGGAGAGCTCCAACCCCAGCTTGGGACCTTAACTTTGTGTTGGAGAAACTCACTATCCCTCCTTTCGAGCCAGCTGCTACTGCAGACTTAAAATTTCTTTCTTGGAAAACAGCTTTCCTTTTAGAAATCACTTCAGCTAGAAGGGTATCTGAATTACAGGCCCTTATGGCAGTGGAGCCTTTCATCATCTTTCATGCGAACAGGGTATCACTCTGGACCAATCCATCCTTCATGCCCAAGGTGGTATCCAGTGTGGCTCAATATCAGTCCATTCATTTGCTAACAGCAAAAGTAAATTAAGGCACCAAAGTTACACACTGGAAATCGGTCACTGTACTTTATTGCAGTAGACAAACGGAAAGCGCTTTCACAACTTAATGTTGCTTCATCAGACAACATCACTACAACTGATGCTTGGTTAAATACTAGGACAATTAGTATGACATCACAATTTAAAGAGATATTACTCCACTAACATAAGAACATATATCAATATCCATAAGAAAAATGCATAAAATATATAGAAAGGTGGGTATTTACACACAATAATATTTAAAAACAATAATATTTAAATTTTTAAAAAATATTAATATTTAAAAAAGGGGGGGGGGTCATCCCTGATGGTTATTAAATTAAGGCGCCTGGCCTTAAGGTAAGAAACTAATGAGGTGCAGCCATTCAAACCAGGATATCTATCTGCTTGTAATTTAGTGATCCATTGTTGTTCTAATTCTTCAGTGTGGTTTTCTACGTCACCACCTCTGTTTGTCCTTACTATTTGTTGTAAGATTAAAAATTTAAAACAATGACTACTGTCTGTATTCAGGACATGATTAGCTAGAGCATTTGATTGCTTCTGGTTCCGTATGTCCCTTATATGTTCTAACATTCTTTCTTTAAAGCTCCTGTTTGTTTTGCCTACATAATAGGCATGACATGCTTGGCAAAAACAAAAATAAACAACATCGACACTTTTACAATCATAATTATTCTTCGTATAAAGTTTAAAACATTTCACAGGATGAATGTACTCAATTTTAGTATAGACATGCTGACAAGCAGCACAATTCCTGCACGGGAAGGTGCCCTGTCTGTTTGAAAGATTTTTTCTAAAAGACTGATGTTCTCTTATTACAGAGCTGCTGCTTTAAAGACACATTATTTCTAAAACTAAAGTTTGGGGTGTCACCAACTGTGGAAACCAGACCTGGTATTTCATGTAATAGGTGCCAATTCTATTTAATAATTTCCGTATACTTATTGATGTCACTTGCAAATCTAAAAACTATTCTAAACTTATTTCTATCAATACTTGTATCATAAGGTATACTTGTATCAGCACTATAAGAGCTCATGTATGGTTTACATCTTGTAGTTCTCAATTTCCATGCATCTGCTATCACTCTAGTGATTTCTGAGCTAGAATAGCCTCTTGTTTGAAATTAGATCTTGTAACTTATTTAAAGCAACTACTGCCTCTTCATCATTATTATGTAGGCATAGGGTTCTATAGACTTGTCCTTTGAGGACATTTCTAGGTATGTGTCTCGGGTGCATGCTTGACCTGTGCAGACAGGCATTGGTTCGTGTAGGTTTGTGATAAATACTGGTTCTTATCTGCTTTACATACATGAGCTCTTATAGTGCTGATAGAAGTATACCTTATGATACAAGTATTGATAGAAATAAGTTTAGAATAGTTTTTAGATTTGCAAGTGACATCAATAAGTATACGGAAATTATTAAAAAGAATTGGCACCTATTACATGAAATACCAGGTCTGGTTTCCACAGTTGGTGACACCCCAAACTTCAGTTTTAGAAATAATGTGTCTTTAAAGCAGCAGCTCTGTAATAGAGAACATCAGTCTTTTAGAAAAAAATCTTTCAAACAGACAGGGCACCTTCCCGTGCAGGAATTGTGCTGCTTGTCAGCACGTCTATACTAAAAATGAGTACATTCATCCTGTGAAATGTTTTAAACTTTATAAGAATAATTATTATGATTGTAAAAGTGTCGATGTTGTGTATTTTTGTTTTGCCACATGCCATGCCTATTATGTAGCAAAACAAATAGGAGCTTTAAAGAAAGAATGTTAGAACATATAAGGGACATACGGAACCAGAAGCAATCAAATGCTCTAGCTAATCATGTCCTGAATATAGACAGTAGCCATTGTTTTAAATTTTTAATCTTACAACAAATAGTAAGGACAAACAGAGGTGGTGACGTAGAAAACCACACTGAAGAATTAGAACAACAATAGATCACTAAATTACAAGCAGATAGATATCCTGGTTTGAATGGCTGCACCTCATTAGTTCCTTACCTTAAGGCCAAAACACTAAAACATGAGTTTTTTTATATCTATATATTTTTCATTGTACTATTATGGTTATATGTGTGTGTATATGTACATATATATTTACATTTGTTGTAAAGCAACTACTGCCTCTTCATCATTATTATAAGTATATAAGTTTAGAATAGTTTTTAGATTTGCAAGTGACATCAATAAGTATACGGAAATTATTAAAAAGAATTGGTACCTATTACATGAAATACCAGGTCTGGTTTCCACAGTTATATATATATATATATATATATATATATATATATATATATATATATATATATATATATATATATATATCATCAGGGATGACCCCCCCCCCTTTTTTTAAATATTAATATTTTTTAATAATTTAAATATTATTGTTTTTAAATATTATTGTGTGTAAATACACACCTTTCTATATATTTTATGCATTTTTCTTATGGATATTGATATATGTTCTTATGTTAGTGGAGTAATATCTCTTTAAATTGTGATGTCATACTAATTGTCCTAGTATTTAACCAAGCATCAGTTGTAGTGATGTGGTCTGATGAAGCAACATTAAGTTGTGAAAGCGCTTACCGTTTGTCTTCTGCAGTAAAGTACAGTGACTGATTTCCAGTATGTAACTTTGGTGCCTTAATTTACTTTTGCTGTTGTTGTGTGTTTTGGGCACCTCAGTGTACCTGCAGCCGTTTGGTTTTTGCATCTTCATTCATTTGCTAACCTTCTTTCCCAATCCACAGAACAATGGGGAACGGATTCTGCATTCCTTGGATGTGTATAGTCAACTTAGATTGTACTTGGACAGGACTAAACCTCAAAGAAAATCTGAACATCTGCTGGTAGCATTTGCTGCAGGGGCAGAGGGGAAGGCTATTTCAAAACAAACCATTTCTAAATGGATAAACCATTGCATTAATTTCTGCTATAAGCACCATGGAAAACCTGTCCCCCAGGGGATCGGACCTCACTCCACCAGGGCTGCATCTACTTCTACAGTCTTTCTCAGAGTCGTTCCTACAAGGGACATCCTAGAAGCTGCTACCTGGAGTTCTGTTAATACTTTCACCAAGCATTACCATTTGCCAATTTTCTCCAAATCCAGAGCTGGCTTTGCCACTGCAATCTTGCAGGGCCTTATAGCT